>NC_089215.1:19322250-19587250 GCF_963930695.1 Labrus bergylta | reverse complement strand
CTGCTTTGGAGGTAAGATAGTCCAGAAGATTACATTTTTACTATGACGTTTGTTTAAGGGTTACTGTTCTCTGATTCTTGTGTGAAACTACAAATCAATATTTTGATATGCAGGGCCCGTTACCAAGCAGCAGTGTTCGAATAAGTAAGGAGTGGGAACATGTTTTTCAATTCTGAAATTTGTAATTACATTACTAGGCATCGAACTTTTGTTAATGTAACAGGAAGACTTGTTGGATTTTAGGCTGCAAGCAAATAATAATGAAGCTGCCATGTGAAGTCTTCTGTGTGCACAGTATGCTATGTACTTGAAGGTGACAGGGTGCATATCAAGTGGAAGAAAGTGTTGTCCAGTAAGGCGGTACGGCTCATTTCTGCTCCGGGGCTACCTACAGGGTCAATCCAGCCATGGTTCAAAAGCTGCGTTTTGTAAATGTGTTCATCATCAACAGAGCAACTACAGTATGATTATGGTTCTCTTCTATGATTGATTGATTCTAAGTAAGTCTGCAGTTATAAATACTATGACCTTGACAATTTTCTGAATGTTTTTTTCTCTTTCTGCTTGTCCGTCAACAGAGCAGCACCATCTGAATAACTCGGCTTACGGGCAGTTTGGACAAGGGCTTCCACATCCTCACAGCAACCAAAGTACAGTGGGACTCAACAAGTATACCTCCCTCAAAGCTGTGGGTAAGTTGGACACGTAAACAGACACCAAATGATGCTGACTCCACCTGACACAGTAACCTTTAAAAGTAGAGTAGCAGTGCGGGTCTCTCCGATGTCTGAGAGGAAGCACACGATGTTTCCTGTTTGGGCCCCGTGGTGTGATCAGCGACCGCCTCTTTGTGTGACTGATGTCAGTCATAACAGTTCACTTTCTCTTCAGGTCCACAAGGTCAAGACAAAGCCAAAGGGACTGTCTGATAAGAGGGTCAGAACTCAATTAATGGGAAATCACTGTGCATCACTATTGCAAGTCACTGCCAAAGACAGCTCTATAAAAACCATTTGGTAACAGGAGGAGAAATCCTGGGGAAAAATATGAAAAATATTCAACTTTCTCACCATGAAAGCATCATCCTCTCATGAGTATAATTTTCTTAAACTACTCCACATTTCAAACTTAAATTTTACTACCTAAAGGTGGTTTCTCTGTAATACATATAACAGTTATGATAGCTTCTGACTCCCAGATTTAATTTAAGGTTTTCATAACCAGACAAACTGTTCTGGCATCTGACTTGCACTTAAAGAAACTATCGCTTCAGTGTGTTTAGGAATGAATTAACTATAGTTAAGAGGTTCTAAGCTGAAGATGTACATACTTTATATGTAGTATGAGTTATACTTGAAATGGTAAATGTTATATTGCAGGTCACGCCTACCCATTCACACCCCTTTACACACTTATTTCAGAGGCTGCGTTGTAAAGTGTACATCAGAATAAACTAATCCTCTTCATACACATTCAAACGCCTCCAATGAAGCAGCCGGAGCAACTTGGGGTTTAGCGTCTTGCACAAGGATTTATCGGACTTGTAGATGCAGGAACTGGGGATAAAACCCCGGACATGTTGAGAGACGACTGACTCCACCACTGAGCACACAGCGGCCTCACTGCTTGTTTAGAATGACATTCAAACCGATCATTGTATTGGCCTTTTTTTTTTTTTTTTTGTGCTAAAACTTTCACAGCGCTAAAATGCAGCACTAAACCTGTTATGGTCACAGTAACTGATGGCACAAAATAATGATACAAATCCAACCACTATATACGTATATATATATATTTTTTTGCCATGCAATATTTTGAATGTACTTTTTTTTGTCTTTTTTTTCGTACAGTCTTTCACTTTACGTTTGCCTTCAAATATTAATGATCTACACGCAAAGTAAGCCAGGATAAAAAGGCTGTAGGGTTTAGGACAGGTCTGTTCTACAGACAGTTCAATGTCAGCAGAGGTCACACACACATGTTGTTCGTGAAAAGTAGGTGTAATACTGTACTCAACCTCAGACCTCAGGCATCAGCTTAGAAAGAATTCCTTCACAGCAGGTAGCCTCGGGCAAATCACTGCATGTCAAGGTCGATTCTCATAATCGTCCATGAAGGGTTAACTGAGCACGAGTATGGCTTTGATTCAACAGCATCTACAGTGTACACACACGCACATGTGTTAGCGTTCTTGTAGGTGTAAAGGCATGTACACACACTTAAGCTCTGGAGGTAAATTGCCTCTCTATGGGCGTGAAAACAGTGTTTGACCTTTAGATAGCACTCATCAACCTCTAATCACGTTGCCATACCTGTTATGCTTTCCAATCTAGCATGCATGCAGTTAATGAGTTAATGAGGGATTAACATTCCCCCCCCCCCCCCAAAAAAAAAAGAATGGTAATCATGGAATTTAAATCTGCTCTGAATTTAAGACAGTGCGTTAATATTTCCATTTCATCTCTCATAGATCTATTTTGTCAACTGAAAAAAACTACCTGGTACAGAGAAAGGACTCTAAATGACTCACTTACTTTCAGACTGAAAATTATGAAAACACACACAGAGAGACAAGGTTACTGTTCATGTAGCCAGGAAGCTAGCGGCACTGACCTCAGTTTTAAGTTTATTTAAATAATTCTTGGTGACATTCATGCCAGCACATGACACAAACACACACACACACACACACACACACACACACAGACACACACACACACACACACACACACACACACACACACACACACACACACACACACACACACACACACACACACACACACACACACACACACACACACACACACACACACACACACACACACGCATACACATGTGCAAACTCGTGTCTCAGGGCGAGGGTATTTATAAACCTTCATTGCTACATTACGTCCCCACATTCTGACACTCATACCTTTACCTTCATATCCATTGCAATCCTCAGCTTCTGCCTCTCCTCTTTCGCTCCCCCCCCCCGGGCCTCCTGCCCGCTCATATCCACCAGAAGAAGAGTACCGCTTGTATTCACCTTTAGGGCATCCACCAATTGGAAATACATAAATCACCAGTTTTCCTCTTTGATCTTCTTCAAACACTCCCTCTCTCCTCCTGACTGTCCTCCACCTTCCTTGGATTGCTTATAAGTTATTTATTTACACTCATCAACAGCCATTGTTTCTAAAAAAAAAAAAATCTGGACAGAAGGTCAAATTTAAATGTCGAGAGAGAGCTAACCCTTTTTTCGTGCATCTGAAGGCTTGTCTTCTTCACATTCCCACCATGCACAGATTCTACTTTTCTTTATTAATCTCATGTGCTGCTTTGTCTTGTCTACCATTCATTTATTATGATCTTTTCTTTTATTGTGTCTGCTTTAGACATGTTACCTCCTGCAATGAAACCATCACTTACTGTTATATGTGGTACTGTGTTTTGTGTTTTCCTGCTAGCATTGAGCATATAACAAATACTTTTGCATTAACATAACATGAGAGTTGCAAAGTGTAGAGAAGATAAGATATGCTTTATCATCCTCAGAGGGAAATTTGTCTTGGACTCTGTCCTGCAGTTGCAAGAGAATTAAAAAAAAATAAAAAATAGAAATCATAAACAACATAAAAAATACCTTCCTACAGCAGTGACATATTGCACGGCCATTGGCACATCCTACATTACCTGTTATTCAGAATATTAATGGACATCGGCAGGCATGAATGTTTATAGCGGTTCAGCCCGGTCTGAGGGACCCTGAAACTCAGAGTGAAGGATTGTGGGTCGGGTCAGACACTATTTTCTGTGCCTGTCTAACAACCCACTGTTCATTGAGTTTTTGTAGATATAGATGTTTTTTAACACCCATGATTTTCATCATAGTCTGATGATGAGTTATCAGAGATTTCAGCTGAACAGAGAAGTGACCATACCGTGCTGTCATCTCGTATCTGATAATGCTTTCCAAAACAGCAGAGTAAAACAGTGACATACATTTCTGCTGAACTCTATAGACTCTCAGTCTGCATAAGAAGTGCATACACTGCTGAGATACTTACAGAACAGACCTGTGTGATGGCTTCACTGTGGATGACCACATGTTGCTGGTCCCCCACTCCACTGGTATCAAACGACACAAAACAACAACAACAAACTGACCTAGTAATGTAAGAGAAAAAGCTGTAACTTATCAAAGAACATCATCTAACATTAGTCACCATAAGCTGAAGGTCATACCAGACCAAATAAGGCAGAAGCAGCAAACCCCTCCGTGTATTAAATAAAGCAAGTGTGGGTTTTACTACTTAAGCATTCTAGTCTCCATTAGCAGAGATTCTTTATTTCTTCTTTTAACTTCCATGGTCTGAAAACTTTTTTAAATACTTACTGTAGTCGGGGGAAGAGAAGGGGACATTGCCGACAGTTTGGAGCCAGGAGGTCCTAATAAATGCACCGGGGATTAAGTCTGATTCAGTCTCCAGTGTTCCTAAAATGACAGAGTCTGTGTTTGCACATTGGCAGTTCATTTTAGGCTACTTCTGCGGTGACTCACGACTGAATCAGACTGTGGCAAATTGAAAATGACTCTAAAGTATAAACAAGTTTAAGGAGGCCAAAAATAGAACGTGTTTACTTAACTGGCCTAATTGTAAAGGGTTATGAACAGAGACGACTACAGTAAGTGAAAGGATTACTCTTGTTAATCCTACATTTCAGTTTGTTTGAATGTCTCTGGTAATAATTCCCATGGGACACGAAAACTTTATAATCCTCAAAGTAATTGATGAGATTATAAATCTACCTTAAAAATAATCATATACCGAATATATTTGGCTCCTCGTTGAAGCACGTGTTCTTCAAGTGCAAGTTTTGCACTGTGCCCACTGCCTTGTTGTTGTTGTTGTTGTTGTTGTTGTAAGAAGTGTATATATTTGGATGCTTGTGTGGTTGGAGCTGGCAAGGAGAAAGCGGTTGGCAAACTTTCAGTTATCAGCAATCATTGGCCCTTGATAAACTGGCAATTAAAGAAGGTGTCAAAGAGAGAATAAGATTCTGTGGTGGCTGCTAATAATTTTTTGAGTCCGCCTGTCTGCATGTGTTTTATTACAACGTTCTGAACAAGAGGTAGCCGTGCACAGGTCCAGTTAGTCCTGGAGCAGTGTGAGTGCAGGCCAGCGGGGGGATTAAGCACAGTACCAGACAACTTGGCCTAGGTTGAGTGCAAAGACATTTGTTAATGGACTTTCACCTATGTAGGGCTTTTCTAGTCTTTGGCTCTCTCAAAGTGCTTTTTATACTACATGCCACATTCACACAAGCAGACTTAAAGGCAGAGGCTGCTGCTACGTAAAGTGCCCATCAAGTGTCCATCCATCTTAATCCCATTCATACACGTTCACAACGCTGGCTTTGCCACTCAGGAGCAATTTAGGGTTCAGTGTCTTACCCAAGGACACTTTGACATGTGACTGCAAGAGCTGGGAACGAACACACAACCTTCTGATTGAAATCTGACCGACAGCAACAACTGCCTATATTTCTAGGAAAAAGTCTCCACAACACCGCCAAGATGTTAAGTTCAGTTACCTGGATAAGGTGAGGTAACGCCCAGCAGTCAACTAGGTGTTTCACTTGTCACTCATAGAGATCATGCCACAATCTTTGCCTCAGTTTGATCAAATCTAAATTAAAGAAGATGGGATATAGACAAAAAAAATCAACCCTGTTCAATCTTCATACATCAGGAAGTAAGCTTTAGAGACTAAATCGTTTATCATACCAAGCTACACACGTGTTAGACTGATCGATAGTGTTGGACATATTAATGAAGGGTCTGATGGGGATTGACTCACTATTGGAGCCAGCCACAAGTGGTCATTAGATGAACTGCAGTTTTTGTTCCTTTGGTAAAGGCTTCAATTTTCAGCAGCTCTGGAGATTGATGCTTGGTTTGTAGGTTAAAGTTGAACCAAGCAGCTGGTTTATTTACTGTCATGGTGGAGTTCATCTAAAAGTTTCAATTTGACAGAAACTGTTTCTTGTGTATGTTACAGTAGTGTTTAACCTTTTGCTTTTTGCACATTTCACAATGACAATAAAAATGTAATTTATTGTTCAGCCCTAATTCACATCCTTTTGATTATGCCGAACAAGTCATGGCAAGCCTGCTCATATATATTTATATCACCATATTAAGAGATTTCTGCTGTTAACTGGGATAAAATGATGTCAAACACTAATATAGTAAACTGTCATGATATAAGGTAACTGAAGACATCACTTGACTGTACTCACCCACCCCTCTTTTCTTTACAGCAAGTAGTGCGTCTAAGAGTTACTACAAGAGCTTCCCGCTCATGGACTTCTCTCATTACCAGCCAGTGGCGGTGGCGCCTCCTGCTTTCCAGCCTGTGCCCATACAACCTAAAGAGAAGTCATACATCCACCAGCATGTGACAGCACACCACGACCTCCAAGCCCCTCTCTCCATCCAAATCCCATCCAGCCACATGGAGCACTCGCATCTTCCCAAGACCACCACGCACCCCATGCTCTCAAGCTCGGCGTTCAGAGCCTGGGAGCCGACTGCCCGACACGTCCACAGGCAGATTTCAGCCCCTGCGCACCCGTCCTCCTCCTCCACCATGCACGGCTCCAACCGTAGACAGTTCTACTCGACCAGGAGGCAGCAGAGCATAGAGAACATGCCGGACCTCTTTAGACAGCCCTATGGAGGGATGTATAGAGGAGCCGGGGAGGGGGCAAGGCATGGGCAGCATGTTCCGGGACAGCACCCTTCTCAACACCCTCCTCAACACCCTTCTCAACACCCATCTCAGCCCCCCTACTACCACCCCACAAGACAAAAGAGCTACTCCACCCACAGTACAACTGAGGTGACCGTCTGAGTGTGAAGGCTTAATGCAGTGTCAAAAGAACACTTATACTAGTCTTTGGGGTTAGCTCAGTGCCAGAGTTTGGGACAGTTTTCCCAAATGATGAGACATTCAGATTAAGTAGATGAAAATAGGTGTTTTTTAGAAAGTGGGAACTGTGATACTCAAGTGAAAAACAGCATAGAAGAACCACAACTCTTACAGAACAGATATTTGTTAGGAAATGT
The DNA here is from genome assembly GCF_963930695.1 of Labrus bergylta. Taxonomy (NCBI): domain Eukaryota; kingdom Metazoa; phylum Chordata; class Actinopteri; order Labriformes; family Labridae; genus Labrus; species Labrus bergylta. Next base: position 19,580,133 of record NC_089215.1, on the reverse strand, counting down.
AACAAGCTGGCTTGAATCCTCTCTCAGGCTCCAATAGATCACACAACCTTCACCACCACAGTTTTGGCATTGAAGTGCGGTTTTGTGTTTCAACAGGGCTTTTAAGGAAAAGGAACATGAGAGCAGAAAAAACAAATCTTTCTTACTGTGGTGACAGTTAAAATGTTGATTTCTTGTCTGATTTGTCAGGCATGAACGGTGAGTTTGGGTTGGCCAAGTACTAAAGTAAGGGTAAGGTCATTTGTACATGACGGTTTGGTTGACAATAAGATTCCATAATGAGTCTGGAACTGACAAAAAAAACCACACTCAGAGCCAATATTTTCTGACATTATACACACAATCTGTTCAACCATGCAGCTCTTGGCATTTGCTGGATTTTATGTAAATGTAGTATTATAACCTTTAAGAGCAATTTCTTGGATTTTCTTACAAGATGTTAAACTTCAAATACCAATTATTTGGATTTGATGGCACAACAATATTTAAGCTTTATTGGCAACAAGAAGATATAACCCATATATAAATATTTAACATTTAGGATACAGTCTTTCTTACCAAAAGTAAGAAAAGAAGATTTTTAGTACTGTGCAATATAGAGGCTCCTGCCGTCTCACATTTAGCCTAGCAATAGCAAAGCAATAATTTGCTTTTGCTGAGCTAACCGATCCTAAGCTAGGTAAGTCTAGCAACAGTCACATAACAATATGAGTGCAGTTCATCCTGGAGTCTTGTCATGATATAGTTTAATAAGGATGAAACAATAATTCATCAGCTTTAGAGGTGCTTTATGGAGATTAGTTTCCTTTTAACATCCAGGCTTGCTGCTTTCCCGTTGTTTCCAGTCTCTGTATAAGCTAAGCTAGCTAGTTGCTTACAAATGTACTCTACAGACAAGAGAGTTTTTATCCATACTTCTAGCTATAATGCATCTAACTGGAAGCGATTCAGACATTTTGCATGATTTCCTCCACAGCAGCAAGCCACTAAGGGCAGAAACACAAAAAATCTATCACAGAGATTCATTAGTTGGATTCGTTTTCTTATCAATTTTTGCACACACAATAAATTACATTGTTTGGACTAAAATTTTCCCTTACCTGCAGCACTTTAGTTGTGTTTGCTCCAAAAACCCTTAAAAAAGTCTGCCAAAAAATATCATATATAAGCCAAATATCTCTTTTGTAAAATGTAATTATTATAGTTTAAGGTATACACATCAAACTAAGTGTGTGCACTAATCCATCAGTCAGTAATCTGGCTCCAGAGGAACCTTCTGTACTCGACCATATTCAAATCAGAACTATTAAACTGCATCTTTGAAGGCTGATTAAATTTACATCTCTGTGAAATGGAAAACCTTATTTGACTGGATTACATAAAATCATTCCAAAAATAATTAGAGCATTAACATGTGGATTGATTTGAGAAGATTTAAGGATTATTTCATATTGACTCATCACATACAATTTGGTTACAGAGTAATCGCAAATCATCTCAAGGGAACACAATTCAGGTCATAGCCAGGCCCTGCAGACGCTTTTATAATCAGGTTTTTTTTTACATTTTTTTGTAGGTTCCCTGTTCTCCTTCTTAAAACACCTCCATGCACAGATGTTTTTCTCCTGCTTTCTTTTTACCCATTTTGGCCTTTCCCACCCTCTCTATACAATGCCCTGCTTTTTTGTACCATCAGGCCACAGCACACATGGACAGCAACCCCGAGGTCACATTAACTCGACAGAGAGGACAATAGCACCATCATGTCAGCTCCCATCATCCTCCATCCTGGCCAGAGAGGGGAAGAGCAGGAAAGAGAGGGACATAGTAAGAGCCAGGGGCTGGGACTCTTTAGAAAAGAATAAAAAGGAAGGAGAGAGTAGGGGAAAAATAGAAAAACAAAAGGTACATGACTGAATGTTTTCCTTCCTCGGGGGTAAAGCAAAGGAGTCACTGTGGATCTGGGTCTCTCACTACGCAGCTGTCTGGGTCATAACTTAGAGTGTGTGGATGTATGTGGATGCCTGTGTGTAATTTCTCTCCCCCAGGCACCATTGCAGGGGAATTCGCCGAGGCATTTCAAGGCCTGGAGGTTTAAACATTGCTCATCTTGTCTCTGATTTGTGCAACAGTAAGTGCAACTGTCCACTGTACTTGTTGGTGAAAGTTAGTGGCTGCTACACCCTCAGGAACCGCACGATGAAGTGAACTGTTAATGATTACACATGTGTCCATGAAAGTTCTGTAATAACGTTTGTGCTATGAAGGTATTTTATTATGCTCAACCCTTTATTTGGTGAAAGTTTTAAGGGCTTTTGTAGCAGCTGGGGCTTCATCGAGGACGCATTTCTGTTTTTGCAAATGACATCACATCAAACCACTTGAATTAACCAAGTCAAATGTATGGGGACGTCTTCCCCAACAGAAAGCGATAAATCTAAGCACAAGAGTGATCAATTAGAAAAGAGTTCCTTTTCTTCTCTTAAAGGAGAGAGTCCAGACAATGCCTGCATAATCAGCATGAAACAAAAAGCTTTCAACTTTAATAATTTGGGGAAATTAATGAATTGTAATTCTCTAATGAATCTCAGCTAAATAATTCGATTTAATAATTGTCCTGTCTGTAGCTCATGAGAAACATCGCCCACTCGAGGTATCATTTCAACAGTTTCCCTTCTTTGAAACTTTTAAAACATTTTATAAACAATTCATTTTCTTCTTTCACTCACGTTTTGCAAGCAAAGTTTTAAAAAAGCTGCTCGACTTAATCCACAAACTGGATCCACAGACAAGACCAAGACATTTAGGGATCGAGGCCGAGTCAAGACAAGGACCATAAATATCACAGAAAAATCATCAACTTGTGTGCAGGGGGAGCGTCAGGTTGCGGACATCACCGGGTTGTTAATATCGGACTACAAATGAATTGATAGAAAGAGGCATTTTCTTTCTCATCACAGTAATGACATAGAAAAATAGCCTATCAGAGGTGGTCTTGACCAGACTTGATTTAAAATCCGGAGTCGGCCCAGTCTGAGACTGAGACAAGACCGAGTAAAAATGCTTTCGATTTCAAGACGAGACCGAGACCTTCAAATAGCGGTCTCGAGACCGATCTTGATACCAAGACCGATTTCGATTACTGCAACACTAACCAAACAGATCTTTGATACCAGACAAATTGAACCTGAACAGAAAAGTTGTGGGTTCCAAACCGCCCCAAAAAAGCTGAAAGATAATAAATTCTCTTATAGACTTGAAGGGAGTTGGATGATAAATCTTTGAGGGTTTGTCATGTTAAGTTACCCAGTACACATCAGACATTAGATTATGTAAACAAACACTTTCTTTTAAAAGAAGTTCAAATTCTTCCTTTTATTAATCCAAATTAGATTATAAAACTAGACAAATGATTTATGTTCTCTTCATCCCTCGTGCAGCGACATGCCAACATGATATATGAGATTTGATAAAGAAATAACTCAGTCCTCCTCCTCCTCTGACTAACTCTACAACTTTGCAAATAAAAATGATTTAATTCGAGCAGCTGTGCAACATGATTATAGAAAATCAAAATACAGAAAATGCAATCCTATCAAATTTGAATTTACGTTCAACCCCGTAAAATGAACGTGTGATCACCCCAAAAAGGTCCCTCATCAACAGGAGGAGGTGTTTCACTCAGGTGCCTAACATGAATGCTACTTTGAAACTAAACCTGGTCACTCCATATTTGACCTCATGACCTCAGGTCTGACTCTCGAAACGATAAGTTGTCTAGAAAGCTGAGCAAAAGGAAAGTAATCTCAGAGACTACAAACAACTGTGTGGTCAAGAAACGAAACACTTGTTACCTACCACCTCTTGTTACATCTCTTCAGCCAGTGCAGCAAAGGATTCTGGGTAGACATGACTTGCTCTCATTGCTCGATGTTGTCAGTTTTTAAACGTTGGAATCTGCCGGTTTAGAGACACAGAACGTGTTGGGGGATTATTTTTTAGCAATAGAAAGTCTTTGACTGGGGAAAGTGCTTCTGATGTTTTTTCTCTATATGAAATCTTGCTTTTCCTCCACCTGAAACTATTTACCTCTTTGTAGATGAAACAAACCACTTGTTTTGGCTATTTGTGGTAGATGTTTAACCTAGTGTGTACATTAATACGGTGACATTTTCCAGAACAAAATGAGGTTCAGTGCATCTTTTTGTTCATTTTTTAAAAAAAGTTTTATGTAGTGCAAACCTCATCAGAGTTCTGCTTTATTTATGAAAGCTGTGTGAAGATGCTTATTTAATGTGATTTTATATGTATTCTGTTTGAAAAGGGCTGTATTATGAGACAAGTCTTTTGATTTCAAAGTGTGTTTATGATAATCGCTGTTGATGTCAAATTTGAACAGAGTACGTGTTTTCATGTTAACATGGAACATGATGCATATAGAGATATAGATTAGCTGAGTGGTGCAGTTTTTAAATGTGCAATAGAGGAGGACTTAGTAGGCCTACTTCACTGTTTGTCACATCACTGCGGTGGAAAAACACGGTGACACTAGTTTTACTGTAGGGAAGGACGAAGCAGCTTTAAATCAGACAGGTTGTCAAAACGTTTCTGTTTTGCAATTACACCGCACTGACAATGATGAATGGGATGCTGTGGAAAAACAAGCACCGTGGAGTATAAATCAGATTTGCAGTGAAACATTTTGCGAGCATGCAGCAGTCGGGTTATAACTGTTTTTTTGTTTTTTTTCAAGCAGCAGATCGGAGTGTGATATGTGCTGCTGTAAACGCAACAGAGATGTCATCAAGTGAACGAGGTTCTCTTGTTCTGGTGTCTGTTTTTAGAAAATGGAGAGAAAGCAGAGCGATGATAAATGTATAAATGCAATCATAACAGAAACTATATTGAAAGAGTATTGGTGTGAAATACAGAATGGAGCAAAAAAAAAGAAAAGGTGTATATTATGTATGTAACTGTATTCTTATTACAACAAAAAGCTTATTTATACATGACATGTTCTAGAAATGTTGTTCGCTGAGGATTGTTTAGCGACTGGAGATTGGAGATGAATCATTAAAGATTGTAAAATTGATGTGAGGCTTCGGGGTCTGACTTGTGTTTGGATCACAGAGTTGTTGGACTTTTGATTAAGTGAGCAGAGCGAGTCGATCAGATAAAACTAAATGACAACTTGACATCAGATTTCTATTGGTTCAGGTGAATAGAAGCAGAAAAAAACATATGAGAGTTTATAACAATCCTTTTTAGTAGTAAGGGTAGTTTGTTTGAAATGTATGGGAATGAAACTCAAAATGAATGGTAAAAGGATTTGAGCTTGTATAACGCTTTTCTAGTCCTCTGACTACTCAAGGCACTTTTATGTTACTATTTTTATGGCACTATGTTAAGTGTCAATCAGGAAGACTGTGCAACATTTTACATGTAAATGTAGCAGAAATCAGATATATCCTATTTAAATATCTCTCTGAGACATGACTGTCTACAATGAGTGAGAAGCCTGAGTTCTGTCAGACAGGACGGCCTTGTGTATAAAAGCTGTTTTAGTCCAGGACTATACAATAGAAAAGAAGAAATACATAGCCTACTGACTGCTTATTAGTATGTCACACAAGTGTCTTTAGATCACGGTCATTCTGTGTACATTTATGTGCAATATGAAGCTATGAATTAACCAGTGTGCTAACATTAGCCTGCTAACAAAACAATGCAGGAAACAGGCAAATGCAGCTCGAGCAAAGGACTATTATTTCAGCCACTTGTGTTTAATGATGCTTAATTATGGTGCGTTCTAATTCCTAACTCCCCAGTTTGTTTTGGTTAAATGCTGGTGCTCGAGGGAGACGTCTACTGAACTCAAAAAGTTGCACATTCTTCCTCCAGCCACCAAAGCAGAGGGAGCAACTTGGGGTTAAGTGTCTTGCCCAAGGACACATCGGTGATGTGGCTGCAGGAGTTGGGGATTGAACCCCTGACCTTCTGGTTGAGAGATGACTGACTCTACCACTGAGCCACAGCTGCCCACTGCCTGAGTTTTATAATTCATAGATATCCTGACTGGAGATTTCGAGCACAAACAGTGTGTTGCAGACAGCCTCAGAGCAGCTTCTCTTCCCTGTGACAGAAGCTTTATCACATTTGCAGTTCTTCCCCAGCAGGGAGTGTGAGCAGCAACAGTCCCAGTCCAAACATGTCCCAGTAACCATCAGTTCACCCTTCAAGTTTAGAACTGTAATGTAATCACATTTCAGTTTTATGTGCTGACTTGATGTGTTGTGACAGAAACGGGCTGCCCCTGCTTGTAGTGAGTCTGCAGTGTCACCTAGTGGCTGTTTTTTAAATTACATCTTCCAAAGCGTTTGTAGTTTTTATCTTGAAATATTAATCTTCCATTTCTTCAGTCAGATGATGTTTAAATGCTATAAAAAAAAAACCTCATGTTCTTCTCAACACTGACTAAAGAAACATTCCCCCTTCTGCCAAATTATAAACACTGATTATAGTTATAATGTGAGAACAGTGATGTGATGAGCCGTCCTTCAACATAACACAGGGTCAAAAGGCAATGACTTTAAGATACAAAGAGTATTTTAATGTCACAACTCAAGTTAAGTTTCACATATATAACAAAGTGCAGGGTGTCAAATCCAACATAGTTCTGATGATCAGAAGACGCCTTTCTAATCAAAAATAATCTCTAGATTTCTCTCCAATGATCATCTTGTATATAAAGAAGATTTTAACTCAAATACATTATCCACGATTAGAATCACCTATTACACATTTCAGTCACTTCAGTGCAAAATTTAAAAAAATGAGATCCCATCAAGTCTTACACTTTCACATTTTAAAAATTACAGGTGACTTTAATGGCATTTTAAAACAATTACATTTCCGATAATGTATCATTTTCAACTACTTGCAGACACCCTGTAGCATTATCAGGTAGGCTTAATAATATTATACTAAACAAAACGTATACAAGTATCATATAGTTTAATAAGAAAGGAGCATAATCTGAGGGTACAAACACTGATGGAATAAACTTTATTTTTACGTCAAGGAAGGATTAAAGGCTAATGCTGTTAGCTTAACACCGTCTGTAAATATAACTAACTATGACTAGCTTATTCATGTCAATAGAAGCTGTACAAAACATTGATATTAAGTTATATCAGATACAAACGCTGGATATAAATCAGTATGTCTGTATAAAGTTGTTAAATGTAGAGTTGTTAAAGTCATGTAGAGTAAAGAAACAGACTGATATACAGAGAATTGGTCCTGTATTTGAATGAAGCATCTCTGAGGTTATATGTGTATACAAGTGTCCAACCTTTAGATTTGGTTTGATGGTATTTTATAAAACCCTGAATGAGGAGTATGACCAACAGAATGGTTTTACAGGACGCTGTTTTCTTCCTTAACTAATGATGGCTTTTCTCTTGGACTGCAGTCTTGTCAAAATAATGACCTCGGACTAAAGACTTTAAACTAATGATGACGTGTTGTAAAGAATAATTAGAGAATGGATCAACAAATACCATCATATATATTCAACATATGTCAAAAGGAGTTTGTCAAGAGGACATGTCGGTATTTTAGGGTAAACAGTGTGTGGCCTTGTGGCTGTCTTAAAAGTCTCTTTAGCGCGCATTTAAAACAGAGGATGAAGCAACAAACGTTTTGAAGACATGTGATAATTTGCAACAAACATCATCCCTGGAGATCAAAACAGGATCTAAACTGTGAAGCCAAGATGTGCACGGTACATCTACACTTCACCAAAGGAGGTGAAGTGATGAGGGATATGTGGCGACTGTCATACAAAGGCACCTTATTAAAGGACGAAGCTGTGTATTCAAAAGGAGAGATGTGATCAAGATGTTGCTGGTGGTCTCACCTGAGCCCACATATGACAGTACTTTCTCTTGAATTCAAGTCTTATCTATTGTTGTCCACTTATGTTGTTGCCTCCAGGATGAATGGCGACAGAGTCCAGTAAGGGACGGAGAGCTTCACCAAAAGGCCTAAAAAGGAAACACATTGGAGAGTTACACTGGAAACAAAAAACATAAAGTAAGTCAAAAAACAACGACTCATTTATCTGCCGACTCACGTGGAAAGTATTTCAGCTGGAAGGTCGGTGATGTACGACGGGATCTTTTTGCCTGTGAGGAACTGAGCCACGTCGCTGCTGAAAGTGTTACAGTTGTGCTCAAACAGGTTGTATTTGTCACCTCTGTGCAGCGAGAGACAAAAAAGAGAGAGAAAGAGACGAGCAGATGTACAAGTTAAGAGGAATGACCGAGAACAGACGGGGTGGAGAAGGGCGGTTCAGTGTCAGGAAAAGACAAGATAGAGATGTTTTGATGGAGAGATAACAGAGAGAACTTAGAAGTGTGAAACTTTAAATACATTACTTTTTAAAAGACGGTGGAGCATTCACCTTGTGAATATTTCTATTGAAATCTTCACTTCTATATTCCATAAGCTTAACATTTTATTTTAAGAACGACTTTGTGAAAAATACGAAAATAAGAGCCTACTACAAAACTAATGTTTATGTCCTTGTCATGGAAAAGCGACCCCTGATCTCTGAGTTGGTCCAATTGGGGATTAAATCTGTGGACTGAGCATGTACCTGTACGTTGACTCTGCCAGTGAAGTCAAATAATGCTTAAATATCTCTTCAGGCACCTCAGTGGAGCCCAGATCCACTACGGAGTCAGGATCACCCAATACAGTGCCACTCTGAGAGAAACAGGACACACACAGAAACACCTCAGTTGACACCTTGTTCCACAAACTTTGGAAAAACGTTTCATGGTATGCTACATTTTAAGTATTTCAATTTCCATATACAGTAATAAAAATGGCAACTAGGTATAGAAAGTATAAATGTCTTGCAGGTGAACAACTGTCGATGCCTGCTGCTCCGAAGAAGTACTCCTTTCCATGGACCACAATAGCGGTGTGCCTGTGAGACAAATCAACATCTTGTGAAACCAAGCCAATGAAAGTAGTTTCTTTCAAGTGTTCAGACAACAACAACTTGAGCATTCAGGAAGCTACACTCACCATACTCCATCAAGTTGTTTCCCTGTGACAGTAAAAGAAGAAAGAAAAATTACTCAATCGAAATGGGCTTAATCCAAATGTGTATGTTCAACAGGTTTGCAGTAAAACAAGCTCAGTGTTCAACAAGCAGTATAATCCCAGCTCCATGATATACTGAGTTATAACATCAACAAACAGGTAGTTCAGCAGATACTCACCCAGCATGAGAGGACTCAGCTGACGGGCCATGCCTTTGGATATGTCGTAAATGTACAACATCACAGGGTAAGAGCCCGTTTGCTCCATGACTTAACAAGGAATTTCTTCAAAGTGACACCTTTAGCTAACCTACTGTAAAGTAGCTGAGTCACTTCCACTGAGTCCGGCTGGCTCACCTACCAAAACCAAAATGTACAAAACTTTATCAAAAAGTTTGTCAAACTTTAACTGGAAAAAAAAAAACACAGGCCACAAGCTGTCTCAAATGAAAGGAAATAAATAAATAACAAAATATAAATGTGCCGGTAGTAGCCCGACAGGAACTTTGACACTGTCCTACTGGATATCACAACTGTCAAAAAAAAAAAAGTGCATTCTCATGGAGAGTGAACCCTTTCCGGTGTCGCAAATCCCTCCTACTTCAGTTTGATTGGCCAGTATATTTGATTGGCAGAATGGCGTCCAATAGACGACGAGCTGCAACGCACGACTCAGCGTGCTCGTTCACGCATGCGCAGCTGAGTGCGCCAGTCATTGAAAGACTTGCCTGGACTTGTATGCAGAAAGTGAAATAACACAGCATGTGAGTGTGTTTATGCTTCTTCAGTTATTAAATATGTATTCAGGTCATTGTATTTCTTGTTTAGTCCATAAAGTTTGCGTGCGTAATAAGAAAGATACGTGACACGTAAGTGACAGCATAACTACGATTGAAACCAACAGTGGCTAATGACATGCTAAGCTAGCTAGTCATAGTAAACAACAACTAGAGGAAGCATGCACTTTGTAAAGATGAGCTTAAGTGAAATAGTTCGTAGTGAATAGCTTTGTATCTCGTAGTTATTATAACACTACTACAGAAGTATAAAGTTTTGAGGGAGCACGGCCTATTTGGAATAGAGAAGTCTAACAAATCATTAATTTATCTCAATCTCTTGTTATAGAAATTGGGTGTAACCACTTTGGATTTTCCTGCTGCTATGTCGGGATTCATTTAAGTGTTTGTACAAAGTACAAGTCAGGTGTGCCATCTACCTTAAGCTGGTACTATAAACTTTACATGTCAGATGCCGCTTTAGATAATAAGCTGTTTAATGCTTTGTGTCCTTATGAATACTGTTGAATTAATTGACAGAACTGTAAGAGGTACAAATGGCAGAGTGGAACGCCTACTACCGGAATGAGGATGATGAGGAAGAGCAAGAAGAGGGAGAACTATCCGGAGGTAAGGTTAAATCCTCCTTGGTACCTCATCTGAAATATAAATAATACTGTTTTGTAAGCTGCCATTGGTCATTCTGATCTTGCCATCAATCCTCTCTGCTAGTTTGGGAACTTTGATGTAATCACACTTGCATGCAGTTTGGTGTTATAAACGTATCATACTTAATTTAAGTTGTTTAGATTTGTTTGATATCAGATCGCATTTGATTTAAAAAACAGTCAAGACATTCTCTGAACCTTTGAAGTTACAAAAGAACAAATCGGGCTCTATGTCCCTGTCAGGAGATTACAAGATCACAGGGAGGGACAGTTTGGTCTTCCTGGTTGATGCCTCGAAGGAAATGTTCATCAAAGGAGAAGATGGACAACCCTCTAACTTTGACATGACCATGCAGGTAAGAAGGCCAGTTGTCTAAAGGCTCTGGGGTGACCTACTCCATAACCTTATTAAAGAATAACCCTATTGGTTGTTTTGCTATACCCTAATGTTCTTGATTTATTTGGTAGGTTGTACGCACTGTGTACACCAGTAAGATTATCAGTAGTCACAGAGACCTGGTGGCTCTGGTTTTCTACGGCACAGAGCAGAGCAAAAATCCAACAAACTCATTCAAGCATGTCTACGTGTACCACGACCTTGATGAGCCTGGTAAGATGCTTCACTTTTGTTTAGACTTACACAGGAGGATCAAACTCCATCTGTTAGTCTCATGTTTTTTTCTGCACAGGTTTGTTGCCAAAAATATAATCAGATCAAATATTCCTCTTAGTAGGTTTTTATTGTTGACAAAAGCAAAGGCTCACTTAAAACCACCAAAGCAGAACTGTTTATTTCATTAAATATCTTGATCTATATCTAGCAAACATAAAGCCCTGTTATAGCTTCTGTACTTAGTCTGTCATATGACATTTGACCTTTATTTTTCTCAGGTGCAAAACGAGTGCAGGAAGTTGACGCCCTGCGAGGGGAGAAAGGAGCCCAACTAGCAGCGGAAACGATGGGTAGTGGGGAGACATCATTGGGGGACGCCCTGTGGTGCTGCGCCAACCTGTACAGTGACGTCAAGCTTCGCCTCTCACACAAGCGACTCATGCTCTTCACCTGCAGAGATGAACCACACAGGGGGGACAGCGCCAAGGACCGCCAGGCTCGCACCAAAGCCAGTGACCTCAAAGAGACTGGTATGTCTGTACTTAAAGACTGCTACGTGTCTCATTCATGTAATATTGCTTTTGTTTGAATGCTCAAAGGTTGCCCTGGAAAATTTGAAATTCTTTAGATGTAGTTTGAATTAAAAATGTTGAAGCTTTGATAGCCAGTATGTAATGGACTCTTTTCTCTTTTCTCTTAGGTGTCATCATTGATTTAATGCATCTAATGAAACCAGGTGGCTTCAATGTGGGGCCCTTCTTTCGTGACATTATAAGTCCTCCAGAGGATGAGAGTGAGTTGGGACTGCAAATGAAGCCCTGTGACAAACTGGAGGATCTCCAGAAGAGGGTGCGGGCCAAGGAGCTGAAGAAGAGAGCCATGGCCAGGTACAGTAGAGATCAGTGATGCTGTTCTGATTTGGGGCAAATAAAAGTTTTTCTGACTTTCTACAGTGTAGACACATTTTTTTTTTGCCTCATCTTTGTGTGTTTTTTATTACTTAAAGCCTCCTATCTAATTCTTCACATCATCCTGCCCTCTCTGCCAACTTTAGATTAAACCTTTGTCTTGGTGAGGGCATAAATGTAGCAGTGGGAATCTATGCAACTGCAGTGACAGCGCGGAAACCAGCTCCCATCAGACTCTACAGAGAAACCAACGAGCCAGTACGCAGCAAAACCCGCATCTTCCACACCCAGACCGGCAGCCTGCTGCTGCCCAGTGAGATAAAGAAAGCCATGGTGAGTGACAACACAATTTAATTGTTTACTTTTTGTTTTGTTGTTTACCAGTTCATCTTGAATAAAGGTCCATACTGACTGCAAATGCAAAATTAACTTGAATTCAGTCTTTGATCGACATGCAATTGAGTAAATATCAGTGATTTCTTTGCTCAGTAACGTTCTTACCTTTCTCTGTGTCTGTTCTTGTGCGTCTGTTGTAGACTTATGGTAAAAAGCAGATTGTGATGGAGAAGGACGAGGTGGACGCCATCAGGAAGTTCGAGGACCCCGGACTGTTTCTGATTGGTTTCAAACCCATGGAGGCGCTCGAACGTCACCACCATATCCGACCTGCTGTCTTCCTCTATCCTGAGGAGGGCGAGGTGAAAGGTAGCAGCTTTTGTCTGTTTGAACGTGTTTTCATCATTGTTCACGGCCTGAAAAAACATTTTTTTACTTACTAAGTTTTTATTGTATGTAAATAAAGACCTAAAGTTGGCAGAAAGTTTTTAAAAATAAAAATACAAATGTTAATTTTATACAAAGTCCAGCTTATAAATGGTAGAACCCGAAAAAAATGTATTTTATTTTTTTATTCAATATGAATGATAATTTCTGGTGCTGAGGATTTAATGTGTAGTTTATTAGGACAGTCTTGTGAATGTATGTTCAAGTGAATAATGGTGCAGTATTGTATGTTTGCTGATCTCTTAAATTTTATGTTTTCCACCTTAGGTAGCGCTTGCCTCTTCTCTGCCTTGATGACAAAATGTAGCGAGAAGAATGTGTTCGCTTTGTGTCGCTGCATCGCTCGACGAAACTTATCCCCTCGATTTGTCGCCCTGGTGCCTCAAAAAGAACAGGTCGACGAGGGGAAAGTACAGATTACACCTCCAGGTAATATGTGCCAAGTTCTGTCCCTGTATTTAGCTTTTCAGTTCATAGTAATACACAAGATAGGGTCATATTTTATTGTCCATATCACTGTGTTTTACTGAAGCTGGATCACAATCTTCTCCTTTCTCATCTGTGTCAGGTTTCAATGTCATCTACCTGCCATATGCTGATGACATGCGGACTCTGGATACTCCCCAGTGCCCATCAGCCTCACAAACACAAGTGGACAAGATGAAGGAGATTGTCGCCAAGCTGCACTTCAAATACAGGTTCCTGCACATGATCAGTGCTTTACAGAGATATTTTACACTTTCAGCTGTTTGATAAGAAAAGGGCACAGTATTGAAATTACTGAAGTGTGTTTGGTGTTGTTGTTTTGCCACTTAAAAATGATATCTCAATGCGGGGCATACATTTGATTGAAGAGTGATCTCTGCTGATAACAAGGCCATGCTTTGTTTTTATTCCTGTAACATCTCCATGTGTTTTTAATGCAGGAGTGATGCTTTTGAGAACCCCGTCATCCAGCAGCATTACAGGAACCTGGAGGCCTTGGCTTTAGATATGATGGCTCCAGAGGACACAGAGGACCTCATCAGTAAGACAAACGTTTAAAGAGCTCAGTATCTTTTATAGTATAGCTAGTTGTTCCTCTTTCACTCTGTGTGCACTCACTCATCTTTCCCCCTTTTCTTTGTCTCAGTGCCAAAGGTAGACCAGATTGATCGCCGTCTTGGACCTTTGGTTGAAGAGTTTAAAGATCTGGTCTACCCTGACGGATACAACCCTGAAAGCAAACCAGCTGCCAAACGCAAAACAGGTCAGAGCTGGCCTCAAAACAGAAACGTAGCAAAATTGCTGTATCTTTGTTGTTCTGCATTATGATACCATAGATATGAGATTCCTTTCTTAGAACAAAGTACCTGTAAGGGTTTGATAAATCATGTGGTAACAAAAAGACTAAACATTTTTGACTAAACATCTTCTTTATTAATTGATTTTCAGCTGACGCCGGAGGTGCGGCTGAGAAGAAACCCAAAGTAGAGTTGGGAGAAGATGCACTGAAGGCCCATTTACAGAACGGCACCCTGGGAAAGCTGACCGTACCGGTGTTGAAAGAGGCTTGTAAACAGTTTGGGGTTCAAACCACCGGGACCAGGAAACAGGAGCTGATAGATGCACTTACCGCCCAGCTGGGGTCATGAGGGGTTAGAAATAACCTCAATCTGCCTTTATGAGCAGGCAAACATTTAAAGATCAGATTTTCTGATGTCACACTTGATTCCAGGTATACAAATATGTCTTCACAGCTGTGGATTTTGAGACAGACGGGGAAAATGTTCAAACAAATAAGTTCTTATTAGGATCAAACATGGTTTTTTTACCTCTGTTTTGCAAGGCTGCATGGTTAAGTGTAGCTAAGTGCTAAACATAAATCATGTTTGAATGTCAAATTAAAAAAGTTGATTTTTCTGTTTTGTTTTGTGTTCAGGTGCCTTCAAACTGCTTGAGTTGGATGTAAACATAAAAAAGTTTTGTACTTTTCTTTACATAAAAACACTGTAACAAGTGTTGCTCCATGTTGCATTAATAAAACACTTTCTTTTTATTGCCCTGTTTATACTTTGTTCTATTGTAATATCTGCATGAGTCAGTAAACCGTACACATTAAGCAGCCTTTCAGGTTCTTCTTGTGGCAGAGAAAAGGTGTGTCCATCCTAAGTAAGACGGCAGCATAATCAGCATACCTGGACCTTCATACTTCTTTGTTTTCTCAGCACAATAAAGAGCAGAGTTCCAGCTGAGGGCAGGCCTGCACAGGAGAAGGTTTCCACACAACAGCAGGAAGAAGGGATCACACACAACATGGACCTCGTGTTGGTTTCAACAGGTTTTAAGTGGAAGTAGATGTCATTCCTGTTTTAGGATAATCTGACTACACAGCAGGTAAAGCTTTAGTAATAACCTGGCATTGCTGTAAGATAATGGGTTACAACATGTATTTATAGAGTTTGCTCAAGGTTTTGTGCTTAGGTTTTGAAACTGATTGATTATGAAGAGTTATTGGACTGACTTAATTTTCAAAATCATGTACAGACACTTAACATTCGCTGTTATTGAAGCTTGAATCCAGATGTTATTGCTGTTTCGAGGGTGGTTGTTGTTTTCGCAATGGACGTGTGAAACGTAACTTTTAGGGCTTTTATTTTGAAAGCTGTGGGCAGAAGTGCTGTAACGTGTTCCGCTACTATAAAAGTGACTGAAGGTACTTCAACAGAGTAGAAATGGAGTGTCAGTGTGAAAGAGACAACACGGAGGATGCAGGTGAGATACACTTTTTTTCGTCAATTATACCTTTAACAAATACATATGGGATATTCTATGAAATAAAAGTGTTTTTTTAACTTTCATTCTTTGATAAAAACAATTCAAATTAGGAATAACCCACATTTCTGTTTAAGTATTATATTGTCTGATGTTATTGAGTACTTACTTACCGGCAGGAGTTTAATATTAGCACATCACTTATCGTTCAGTATAACTCATAAACACCAAAGTATTTTTGACTTCCGGGTAAGCTTTTCAAAATAAGTATGATAAATCCAAGGCTGGTTTTCCACTTTTAAGTCTTGAGTAAATTCACACACAAAATAAGCATTTTATGTACTACACAACAACTTCAAAAGCATTTCATTAAATAGTTTGCCTGAAACTTATGTGCTGTTTTATCTGAGCTGCCATATCTCATATTGTGCTCAAGTGGTCTGCCATAAAAACAGAGTATGATAAAGATGTTAAGATTAAAATAAAAGATATTTGACTGTAAACCTTCATACACAAACTCACCCACACAAAGCCCTGAAAGTTTCCTAGGATTTAGAGAAGTAGGTCGAAGGTTAATCACATGATAAGTTGTGTACAACATTACAGTCCTAATGTGGTGCTTTCCTTCCTCTCTTCTCTGTTTAGGCTGGTGGCTGAATGGAAGCAATGTCCAGATGGGAGCTTTTACTGTAGTGGGGTATCTTCTCTACAGATTCTCACAGAGTCAGTAATCCACACACATACATCTTCTTATGAATTTGGCAAAACGGAGACTTCCACTGACACAGAAGCCATATTGTTAAGAGTATTGACTAACCTCTTCTCCTCAGAGGTCGTACTGAGCACTGAAGAAAGACAGCAACATAAAATGTGAAAGTCAGCTCGTATGAGAAATGGCTTTGATGAGAACAGACATCCATGATTATTTCATCAGGGTTGTTCTCACAGAGGACGACCTTAACTTCCCTCAGTTTTATTGATAACAGTTTACATACAGTGTACCAATTTACAAGAACAGATCTATTCATTCATTGATCAAAAACACACTGTTCTAAAGGATAAAACAGGCAATCTTTTTCAAATGGTCAAAATACCAAATACAACTGCGATTTAATTAATCAATTATTCACACTAACAAGTGTTGGCTCTGTTGCCAGGCCCACATTTACCCCATTACTGTCCTGCTGAATTCAACTACTGAGCAAATGCAAAAACTGTATGCAAATCCGTAGACGTAAATAGTTCTTATCAAATGTACATTGAACTCCTGATTGTCTAGCATGAAGGATGTAATGCCTAGTGGTTAGGACATTAGAGCCATTAAAAACAGTTTGAACTGCAAACAGTTTTTCCATCGTGATTAAAGATTTACATTTTAGTCCATTATAAAATATAGACTAACACTGACCCTAAACTTTGAAATGATAAGGATCCTATTTGAATAATGCTTTTCACAATGGGTCTATTACTAATATGGGTTATTATAGTACAAGTTATTTCATATATATTATACTGTTATACACACTGGCAACCAAGGTATGTAACTGAGTAGACCTGGTAAAGCTTTTTTTTAATGTTTCATGAACATGTTTGGTAATGAAGCACAGAACTGTCCCATGTAAAGGGATTTCTGATTATTTACTTACTGACTGTCATATGTATGTACATGTAGATCAATCAATCCATTTTATTTGTATTACACCAATTTATAACAAATGTTATCTCAAGGCACTTTAAAAAAAAGAGCAGGTCTAAACTGTTCTCTGTAGAGTAGTATAGTGGAGGGTTGCATTCTGATTTATTATTAGTTTAACTCCTGTTAATTATTGAATTTTGTATAGTTAGAGCAATTTGCAATCAGGCTACTGAACTTAACATTCTCTAACAGGTTCAATGGGTCCTTTATTACTTGCATTAACATGTGCCTGTTGGTGGAGCTGAGATGTGGCCATAAAGTATTGAAATGCACTTCCCTACTAAACCAATAAAAGATGCCATTAGTCCCATCATTCCCACGCAGCATTGCCTTGAAATATATAATCAGTCCAAATGACAGATCAGTAATCTATCACTCTGCATCACAGTCCTGGAAACAGGGCACTAGGCCGTCCAAATGTGGTCCAAGGGAAAACTTGTCATCAATGTGTTTCTTTCACGCCTGTGCTTAGAGCTAGTCAGATGTTTTTGGATCACTAAGGATTCATGTTAATGCCAGGGCCAAACCCTTCCTCAGGCCCAGGAAAAGGAAAAGTAATACTTGTAAACTGTCAAGATGGCTGCCAACACTCGTTATGCCTTCCCTTCTGTGACTGAAACATGCAGGTTAAAATCATGTCACCTTGTGTTAAAACCTGTTTTTTTTTTTTAAATCTCATTTTTTTAAATCTCGTTTTTCCAGCCAGTCCCAGTAAAGCCAGAGATTGTGTGTTCATGTTTGCAATGATTCTACTGATTGAATTTGAGGTCTTAACATGCTATATGTGAAACAATCACATGAAAACTAAGAAAATAGGAAAGTACTGAAAGTAGTCTGTTTCCTCTGCAGCCCTCCCAGCTCTGATCCGATGGCCGATACGTTTGTTCTGCTCTCTTACTGGTGAGTGAAGTTTAAGTTAATGGTCAGATGTCAGAAGTCTAACGACCCGGACCCTATAAATAAGTACAGTACACAATGTAATTGTCTTTGTGTATGATGGGAAACAAAATCAGCAGAAAATGAATCTGTGTTTCTGCTTTAGGTCTGTCAGCCCTCTGGGGCTGGGTGAGCCACCTGGTGGGAACCCTGCGTGGTATATAATATACAATCACTCATTTTTAATGCATCTGAAACAAACTACAACATGTCTCATGTCACCTCTGGATAAGTCATATCTTACCTTTCTGTCCTTGTCTTGTCCAGGAATCCAGAGCTTGTGTAAATGGCTGTCTCGAGTTTGGAAGTTCTTCGTAGGTGAGGGCTCACTGTGTTTTTATTGACCCTGTGTGCTTCAAATTGGCTTTTAGTGAAGGTCAGGGGAAAATTTACAGTTAGAATGGGTAGGTTGGGAAAATGAGAGGAAGTGAGTCAGAAACTCACCACACACATGACAGCAATTTAGTATCTCAGGGGGGGCGTGTCTATTTTAGAGATAGATCTACATAATAATTATAGGCCTGTAATTACAGTTAAACCGTCTGAGTAACAATCTGTTCCTCCATCAGGATGTTCCTCTAAGTTCAAGTGGCTGGGAGCCCTCATTAGAAAAGTCACAGGTTGGTTTACCTCTCAAGCCCAGTTGAGGTTTATACTGAGAATCTCAGCTTTTCTGCTTTTTTGAAAATGTATCTACTAAAAAGAAAAAAAAAAATTCTGCAGGTTCATCAAACGATGGGACACTGGAGTCAGAGATAGATCCAACCAACGTACCAGGCCTGAGGATGATCCTCATTGGACCCAATGGAGGACATTCCTCGCTGTCAAATACTTTGTTGGGCACCAGGGAGACAAAGCAACCCATAGGTCATCTAACAGAGAGTACAAAGATAAAGACTCTGTTAGATGGGAGAGAGGTTACAGTGATCGCCACCCCGGATATTTTGGGGCCTTCTTTGGGGAACAACAAAAGAGCCAAGGAAGCTCTGAGGAGCCTCCAGCTCGCCAGTCCTGGACCACACGTGTTCCTGCTCGTGATCCCAGCTCCTGAGTCGAGCACAGGGATCAACCAGGAAGCGGCTCAGGCGATCCAGGCCACACATGAACTGTTTGGAGACGGGGCTGTGGAGTATATCCTCCCGGTGTTTACCCATGTAGTCAATCGAGGCCGGAAACAGACAATAGAAAAGCTGCTGGATGGAGATGCTGGGGGTCTAAGAAGGGCTCTGTCTCCTTGTGACCAGAGGCCAGAACTGGTGGATATCACTCCAGACCGCCCCCTGGAGGAGCAGAGTGTGCTGCGCAAGCATCTGCTGGGTCGTGTGATGGAGATGAAGACACTGAGAGGGCATTTTGTGCACGAGCTGCAGAGGAGGGAGGACCGCATCAGGGAGGAGCTGTTAGCTGACATGACCTCTGAAGTGGCTAGAAAACTGGGTCACATGTAAACAAAGAGATGGGGTTGGTCAGTCTTACAACTGCTGAACATGCAATTTTAAAAATAGAGCGGTTATTTTTTGCACAAAGTAATTTTTGCCAATGCGCTGGCTTACCTCTGAACAGATGAATGCACTACCACTGGCTGCCTTTAGTTTCCATCATTAGATGGGTACATTTGGTTACCTCTAGGCTTACTCACTCTTAATGTTCCTATTCTGGTGTGTTATGATATGTTGATGACAGTTTACTCTTTAGTTTAAACCTGTGTCTATGTTGTGTTTGTTTCCATGCTTTGTATCCCCCATCATTTTGTAATTTACAAGAGATATTCAACTTTAAAAATGATCAGGGAAAATGAACTCAGGTCATACTGCGAGTAGAGTTCAGGAGTGCTGTTCGATGTGTTCAGTGCAATCTTCTACATCGCATTTTTCAGCTGTGATTATTAAACATTAATGAATGTTCTGTCCCATATTTTTAAATTTTATATCATATACTGTTATTCTTTCTGCAGATATGTAAACATACTCACCTTCATAGTCATCCTGGTGTAGACATGTATGCATCTGCTTTTTTCTAAAAATTCAATAAAGATCCTCTCTCCTGCTCTTGATTTTTTGACTGGAATCCAAATATGGTGACCTAAACCAATCAAATAGAGGACTTGGCCTGTCTTCTGACCTCTGACATGAGAAAAAGAAAGGTGGTCGTGAAGAAAAACATCCACTCCAAAATGTAATTCCAGTCGTCTTGATTAGTGCTGGCTCTGGGATCCTGTTTGAATAGCTGGAGGAAGATAGTGAAGAGCAAATAGTTAGCTCATCACACTCTCTTGCCATCAAGAGTCTGAGTCTGACCACCAGACAAATAGAAAGAGAGATGGTGCTAAAGATGAACGCAACAATTATCAACACACCATGTGTTGGCATCTGTTAAGCTGTTTATAGGTAAAAGAGAAAATCTCCCAGATTTGGAGCTGTAACGTTTTCTATCTGAGTAAGGTGTGAATAATGACTGTGGTTGCATATGTACGTTGTGTCCCTTCAGCAGTACTTGACACAGCTGTTAAAATCAGTTTTCTTGACTGCCCTCACTGCCGATTGGACAAAGTTTGTTGCCATCAAAGAAAACTATCACATCTGGCTTTTCTGGTCTCATTCTTTGCTTGTATTGCAAAGTAGCTGCAACATTACACGACAAAATACAAAAATGGCATCCAAAACGTATGAATGAATAAATATTTTATTTTTTGTCATTCACATGAACCATCCCTCATGGGATTATTCAAACACATTAACTGAGGATCAACCAAATGTTTCAGCGTGTCAGTCCGCCAACATCAAAAAGCACAACATGGACAATAACATCATTAAGTAAACATGACTAATTACAATCCAGGCGGTACAAAAACAAAGAATATACCAACAAAAGAAAGTTCTATATATAGGCCCATAGCCTCTTTACATGGGGCTTGCAGCATAACCACGAGGCTACGATAAAGGGGACAGTATAAATTAAAATGAACTATATTTTCTACTTACTTTAGCTCTTTTGTAACCCTGTATTCCTGACACATGGTTTAAAAGTTTTGGCTATAGCACCCCCTAACCCCCCTTCTACTTGCTGAGTCCCAAGATATTTATATTTATCAGTAAATTTAAGTTTTTTTCCCCCTGCAGAGGAATGAAAACTACTCCTCTCTTTACCTGCTTTAGGAAAATGCATAGCTTGTGTTTTATTTTAAACTATACAAAGTCTTCATGTTTACACCATGCAATTGGTTACTAAAGCAATACATCACAAGAGGAATGTTGAATATCAGCACTTCTGTGATATCGGTCATAAACCCAAGGATGAAGATAATCTCAGCTAGACCTCTTACAGCAAGAGATGAACTTATCATTTTTTTGTTTGTCTAAACATTCTCGATTCTCCCCAAGAAAAAAACACCTTAGTAAATTAACTGAAGATGGACTGTTTCTTGAGTTTGTATTTATCTGACGGAAAGGTTGTTACTCAGCACACAAGACACCCCAACCACTGCCTCAAAGTGATTAAAAAGTGTCTTTGTATCTGCTGAATGAAAAATATTGGCTGAAATGTTTTCCTACTGGTAAAAAATCTAGTGTTTCTCCTTTGACATCTCAGCCTAATGTCTTATATGCAGTTCATCCTGCTGTGGATTTTAAAAAGTATTATCAATTTATGATTTGTTTTTTCCAACTGAGTCGTTTTCCATCTACGGAACCCCTGAATTCCCAAAAATTAACTTCTGCGTTTTCATATTATTTTATTTTTATTTTTATGTTTTTTACTTTTTGGGACTTCAGGGGCTCCGTAGCCATCTGATGTAGCCTTTATGAGACCTATCAGTCTCACTTGTGCTCTGTTTTATTGCACGCAAATGAGAAAATATCTGCCTCATCAGCTACTAGATCCTCACATGCTAGTTGTTACTTTGTCTTCCATGCTTACCAAATGATGGAAGTTATAAATGAATCAAAACAATAAAGCTTGAGGCCAAAAATCAAAACAATGAGCTATGAGTGGCTTAACAGTTTCATAGTCCTCCGTCTAAACAAAACTGCTAGGTAGAGTGATAATTATCTGCTGGCTCATAATGTCTCCTAATCATGTATATTGTATAAAAATATAAACAATAAAAAGCCTAAAATAGACCTATAGTGCATGTCCATAGGATCCTGTCTGTGCATGTGTGTATATTTCATCTTATGTGTGTGTTCATGACTTACAGAGTGTAAAAACAGAATTTCCCCTTGCGGGATCAATAAAGTTAATCTTAATCTTATCGCCAATCAAAAATGAATGGTTATGGCCACGTAACACATTCAAAACCCAGAAGTGAAAGAAATGTGGTGGTGGTATCTTTTTATACATAATAAAAACCCCAGAGCCTCAAAGTCATGTTTTTATGTTTTATTTCATTAGTTAAGAAAAAAGTGTCTCAGGGGAGGAACTGCTCCAACTGTCTACTGACGCAGGCTGTGACAGCAATATGGAGCCAGGGAAACGCTACTGCGCATGTCCGCGTCTGCACGGACGGAGAGAGAGAGAGAGAGAGAGAGAGAGAGAGAGAGGGAGACAGAGAGAGAGAGAGAGAGGGAGACAGAGAGAGAGAGAGAGAGAGAGAGAGAGAGAGACAGAGAGAGAGAGAGAGAGAGAGCTATATCAGGGAAAAAGTGGCAAAGACAAAGGACTGAACAGTCATAAGGACAAGCAGGACGGAGTAAATGTCGTATATTTACCGGGTTATGTTCGTTCTGCTGTGACACGTCGGGGCAGGAAGTCGTCAGGTGAGTGTTCAGTTTGAGAAAATGAAGTTATAAGACGTAAAAGGAAGCGTTGTAGTTGTGTTTGCTGTAAACTGGAGTCACGTAGAGCACACAGGAGACTTAGCGACAGATATCTGTTTCTGTCCTGGATTTATTGCATCTGTACATTAACTATTTTCAGCGACTATTGTCCCTCTTTAATGGATTTAAAGCCGTTCTGTTTGTGTGTCTTGATTTCTTTATGCGGCGCTGTTGTGATATTCTGCTAGCTAACTGAGCAGCCTGCTTCCTCTATCCAGTCCAAATGTTTACCTTCTTATTATGAGGTCTGCAGACCCACAGTAACGTCTTATAGTGTTATTTCAGATATCTTATCAGCATCAACAACAGAGACTATTTCACTTTAAGGGTTTGTTTAAGCTTTTTGACTAACTAAGTGTGTAGTTTTTTAAGATGAGATTTTGGGCTCCACTATCTTGTGGGAACTTGTGTCAATATTTTTTTGAAATCTTAATGATTTATTTCTGTATTTCAGGTGTTTTTTTGTGGCAGCGTTACTGCAAAGCATCAAATATCCCTGGTCAAAACCTGGCGATGGAAAGAAGCGCAGAGCTGCAGGCTTGATGACTGGATGGATGGAGAGAGCTGTCAACACACGGAAACTTACAAAAGATGGAGGAAGTGGAAACACACAGGGAGCAGCTGCAGTTTGCTTGATGACACCACTGTGATGTTGTGGGAGGCGTAGTCTTTAATTCGGGAGCATCTGGAGTACCGTTTGTTTGCTGGCAATCCCATCTTCAGTTCCGTTTGGTACCGTCTCTCTCCTGTTGACCTCTCATCACATCGTTCCTTTAGAGAGAGCAGGTGTTGCTGTCTTAAACAAGCCGCAGGTCTCATTTACCTCACCACCCCCCACCGCCCCCCCCCCCCCCCCCCCCCCCCACCTCGACCATTCACAGACACACACACAAGCTCCTCTCCTCCAAGCGGCTGAGAGGTTGCTATGGCAATGGTTGTCATGATGCTGCTGATGTAGCATTCGGGAAGGTAGTAGTTGTGGAGGTAGTGGTGGAGCTGGAGGAGGTGGCGGCGGCTGTGGCGGTGCTTGTGGTGAACATCCAGGGATGGGAAGCGCTCCCTATCCAGCTGGCGAGTGGAAGGGGAAGGGGCGAGGCGGCCTGCAGGAGCTGGGCTGCATGCCCTGGAAGGTCGGCAAGCAGAAAGGAGCGGGTGGAGGAGGAGGAGGAGGAGGGGAGGTAGTGGTGGGAGCGGAGGAGAGGAAGAGCAGGGATCCCACAGACTCTCAGCAGCAGCAGGATCTCTCATCTTCCTCGTCCTCTCTCACCTCTCCGCTGCCTCCTCAACCTTCTCTGACACCTCCGGCCATATACCACGAGAAGCAGCGGAGGGAACTGTGTGCTCTGCACGCCCTCAATAACGTCTTCCAAGACGGGACAGCTTTCAGTAGGGACACCTTGCAAGAGATCTACCAGAGGTGGGTATCTGGTTCATTCATCTTTATCACTGTTAGGCCTGTATACATGAAATGTTTTGTATAATCTGTTTATCCCTCTTGTCTTCTTGTTGCAGGCTTTCTCCCAGCACTCTGGTGACACCTCACAAGAAGAGCATGCTGGGAAATGGGAACTACGATGTTAATGTCATAATGGCCGCCCTGCAGACCAAAGGGTTTGAGGCGGTTTGGTGGGATAAAAGAAGGTATGTGGAGCTGTAAATATCTCTTTGTTGTTTTGTTTAAGATTGACTTCCAAACCTGTTTATCTCAACTGCTTGTGTTGTAGCTGAAGTTTATCTTAGTCTGCTGCGCTTGTTGTTTCTCTAAATGATCAATATGAGGGTCAGGGAGACCAGGCCTTCACCCCCCCCCCCCCCACCTCTCTTGTTTTTTGCAACTTCTTATCTTCCCAGCATGCACATGGTGACAGAAAAAAAAAAAAAAACACTTGTTTTTCCTGCTGTGGTGTCAGCAGTTAAGAAGCATCCAGTGAAATCTTAGAATGTCACTTGAGGTAAACGTTGTAAAGAGGTCTACTGTGTCCTCTTCTGCACCTCAGTCAGCTAATCAGCAGGCCTCTGAATGATCTCTCTTGGATTACTCAGCAGTTTCATCAGTTCACAAAGACTGGGAGACAGTTTTATCTTCCTGTTACCCTCCTTTAAAGTCTTACGTGACTGAGGTCAATAACAGGAGCCACAGACGTGCTCTATCAGTCCACCGTTGGTGTTATCGCAAAAACCAAATTCCTGTTTCTCTGTCTTGACCAAAACAGGAACAAAATCGTAGCTACATAAACAACGACGCTTCTCTCTTAAGTTGATTGATGAAACACAGAGGTGATTTAACCGAATGCATTTGCATTGTATGCATTGTAAATGTTTAACAGTGATGTGATTAAGCTTCTAACTAAATACACAGTTTACAGACTACCTCTTCAATCTTACTGTACAAATATTAAGCTGTGTCTTTAGGAAGGACGAGATGTTTCCTGGATGAGTACAAGACCGTTTTGGTTCTGTTTGGGATTGAGCTTTGACCGGGGATATTTTGAATTACTCTCTACTTATGGGAAACTCTGACAACCAAGATTTCAGAATCGGTTTTGAACCAGAAACCTTGTGAATGCCAGATGGCCTGGCGGTTATGGCGTGCGTCCCGTGTACAGAGGTCGTAATCCTCATCGCAGCAGCCATGGGTTTGAATCCGCCCTCTGCCCTTTGCTGCATGTCATCCCCTGCTCTCTGTCCTATCAAATAATGCAAAATCACCCAAAGATATCATCAATGGATGCTTATTATGGAAACTCTTTATTTTACAGTTAATTTTCCTTTTTGTAAATGTAGTTTATGTTTTGTTTTAAACCCTATAAGTAGAGCTGCACAAAGATTGAAAATTCGTCAACAAAGCAATATTAGCATGTGAAACAAACACACAGCAAAATACTGCTAGAATCACAAGAAAAGTAAACACATATAATATCTACATTACACAGGGCATTCACACTCGGCATGCAAACATTTGTCCTATAAGCTGGACCCATGGATACATGGGCCGTGTGCATTCACACCATTTCACCAATCAAGCCTCGGCTAGCTGTCAGCTAGAATCAGACTGATTGGTGTCCATTTGGTGCCTGTGGGTACTATGAGTGTAGCTTGTATGACTTCTGAGGAATAAGAGCAGCATGATGAAAACAGGGCTGATGAAGAATGTGTGGTGCAAATAAAAATAAATTCTTCTAATTTGAATTATCTTGTATTCAAGCCTAAAAGCAAAACACATCAGAACCAAACTGTATCAGTAATTCAATGATTATCTGTGACTGTCATCTCATCAATGCAGTGTTAATCTACAGTGAGAATAGATCTCTACTGGAAAAGGAAATTCATCCAGGTCTAAGACTTTGTATAAGAACAGCTGCTTGGTTTCAAAAGTCAACTGATTGCTGAAGTGCCTGAATTCTGCGTTCTTTCAAATGGCCAGCAGGGGTCGACTTTATTGGTTGGCCTAAGACAAGAAGTCCAAAACACCTAACTCAGCACATTTTATGTATTTCTTTATTTTTATTTAACCAGGAAAGAAACTCATTGAGATTAAAAATCTCTTTTTCAAGAGTGTCCTGGCCCAGGCAGCAGAAGTCTTATTTTTATTTAATTTGTGTATCAAATCTATGAGCCAGGTGTGTTTCTCACCATGTTAGAAACATTTATCATCTCTGGGTGTATGGCATCTGCTGTTGAAAATAGCAGTGCATTAAATTTGGTCAGGCTACCTTACAGTAGGGTTGATAATGTTCTAGCCGGAAACTCTGTTAAGATCTTCAATAAAGGAAGAAGCAAGGGTGCAGCTAACAAATTGAATTGACACCGCTAATGATAAAGCACACGTCAGTTAGGTTTGCAACTTTTTTCAGCATGACAGTGACTTATTTCTCCACACAATAACGATAAAGTAGTGCATGTTTATAAAGGAAGGAACAGATAATCCGCATAAACATAAAAACATTCAGACAATTCAAAACCCAATTTAAAAAAACACCAAATTTTATACTGAAACCGTTTAATACTCTAATATGAAATATGAGTTGGGGGGGGTTTTCCGTAATTTTTATTTTTTCAGAAACTAATCTCAAAATGTAGAATTTCATCTCTTATCTCCTAAGCTCGACCACAAAATGTGAGTTTATCAAAAGTAAAAGTTTGCTCCTTCCTCCAGGGATGTCGGCAGCATCGAGCTCACCAATGTGACGGGCTTCATCCTGAACGTGCCGTCCAACCTGCGCTGGGGGCCTCTCCGGCTGCCGCTCAAACGGCAGCACTGGATAGGAGTCAGAGAGGTGGGAGGAGTCTACTACAACCTGGATTCAAAGCTGCGCAGCCCTCAGCCCATCGGCAACCCGGACGAGCTCAGGTGAGAATGATGCTTTATGTTTGTTCGTTTACGTCGACTGCCATTATCAGAAACTCCGAAAGTTGTAAGACTTTGGATTAATTGTGCCATAGAGAAACATCCAGAAACTTTTTTTTTTTACAGCTATGGCTGCAGGCCATAAAACTTCTGCGATTAATTCACAATGTCTGCTTTGCAGTGAAGCAATTAATTTGTTCAGTCAATAAAAAATGTAATCACTACAGCAAAACAAACACCCTACAAAGTAGTCTGTCTTCTATCTGTTATCTCTCTAAATGTTATCAAAAAAACTCAGCATATATCTTTACAGAGTTCAGTAGACTCACAATCTGTCAGTGACACTTAGCTCTTCTTTTGCCTCTTTTCCCATACGTCAACAAACGCATGGGAAGCTATGAATCTTCCAACATGAGTCTTATCTCAAAAGAAATGATCTACAGTACTAACTGTGATGGAAGTAGAAATGGGTGATGTAAACAGACGCCTGCCCAGCTCCTTTTTGTTATCACTCACATGCTGAAAATATGTGAAGTTGTTTCAGCTTCCTCAGAACATCATGCTGGTATAACGTCCTGTGACTGAGTCTTTGGCTAATATCAGTGTCAGTAGCCCGGCTGGAGAGAGACTCCTCAGGGTGCCAGTTTGCAAAGACCTGTTACTATGTACTAACTTTGTATTCCTGATCCACACATAACCCCAAATTAAAGAAACTGAATCACTACTAATCTCAAATTAAAGTCTGCCAAGTGAACTGTCTGCTGGCAGCAGCTGCTCTAATGATTTGACATAAGTTTTTCATCTTGCATATCTGTGTCTGTCCTTTTTTGACCACGCTCTAGGAAGTTTCTTCGCCAGCAGCTGCGAGGAAAAAACTGTGAACTCCTGTTAGTCGTCTCAGAGGAAGTGGAGGCGCGCCAAACATGGCGGTCTGATGGCTAACAGTTTAAACCAGCCGATCACTGCTACAACAGGGCCAATGGGCCAATCGCAGAATGAAGAGGAGAGGGAGTAGGGTCTTGCACAGCCAATCACATGGATGCACACTAGCAGATGTATTTTTTTCCCCTCTTTTTGGGTTCTGTTTACACAGCCATTGCTGGACTCTTTTCTGATAAGATGCAACGCAATTAAGGAAGCAAGCACTTCCCAGGGAGAATCAAAGAATCACAGTCCTTTACTCACACAACAGTTATGACTTACTAAGAGTTACTATTCTGTTTCTGCTATTCTTGTGTTTTTTATATATATATATATATATATATATATATATATATATATATATATATTGACTATTTTTTAATGTCACTTGGGATCCATTTTTTCTTTTTTTTTCTTTTTACTGTTCAAGTTTCCAAAGTCATGGGAGTGCAGGGCAGGCTTTCTGAACGATGCTTTGTTTGTTTGTTTGCCTGTCTCCCTCAGTGATCCTCCTCCCTGCCTCAGTCCTGATCTTCACTGATGTGTCTTCTTGCTTCTGTCTCTAGCTTCATGATGTGAATCACTCTCTGCCCTTCTATCCTTCACCTTCACCAAAATGTGCCGTTCCTTGCCTTGATATGTCAAAATCAGCGATGAATCACATTGCCAACTTTTTTTTTTTTTTTTTCATTTCCCAAACACTTGTGGCAGGGACTGAGCCTACACTGTGTACAGAGGCTGTGCCCACACAACAGTTTTATATGCAACAAAGCAATGCAACAGCCAGGCCAAGCACTCCCTCTAGTGGAGGTTTGACTCTGCATCCTTATACTGAAGACATAACAGCATCATTCAGTCACTATTCCTTTTAATGATTCACTTCTAAATGGATGCTTTAAGTAATGAAGAGTGCTGGTCATGAAAGAAAACATGCGGCAGAGGCTATTCTCCAAATGATACAGACTCATAATATAATAAGGGTCAGGTTATGGCAAATAGAGCACTGGTTGTTTAAATTATTGAACAGTTTAAATGATCAAAATCTGCCAAAATATTTCTAAAATTGTCCAAACTTGGTATTGATATGTAAAGATGAAGTCTAACTCTTCATCTTTGACCGTAGAAAATGAAAATCAACAAAACAATCACAACTTCAGGACTGCTTACGAGCTTATTCTTCAGTTTTTGACAGAAAACCTCAAAGTTCCAACTTTTTAGGTCTAAACGTGACGTGTTGAAGATCACTCAGTTGTCAGACAGAAAATTAATTGGCAGCAATTTTTTTAATCATAATTCAGTTTTCAAACTTCAAAAGTCTGATTATTTGATCATTTAAAGTAAACTGTTTTTTTGTTTTGGACTGTAAGTCAACAAAAACCATCTGATTGAAATACATAAACTTGAGCTCTGCCAAAAACAATTACATTTCAGACATTTCACTAACCAGATATTTAAAGAAAAATTATTAACAGTTCAGTTCATAAGGAAACTAACCATTTCCTGGGTAAACAATCGGCTGCTGGTAATGGGCTATTTAGTCAAAAACCTCCAAACAGCCGATTAAGTGACCTTTGAAATTGTCATTAATCATTTAAATTTAGAAAGGAAAAAATACAACCACTTCATAGGTGTAAAGAAATATATTTTCTTTTTTCAAATATTACTCAATATTTTACCACAGTGTTAACACGACATCACTCAGACGGGATGCAGAATAAGGGACAAAACCTTTCTTCTTAAGCGCAGGGTCAAACTAGTCCACAGGGTCTCCCCCACAGCAGCCCTCTGTAGCACAGGAGCTCAGCGGATTCACCGCTCCTCCTCTTTTAAACTTCTTCTCCTCAAACCTGCATTCCCCCGGCTCTGAGAGGATGTCACAAGTTGTTTCAACAAGTCATTTACTGTTAGCAGGGGCTCCAATGTGTGGTTTCAGTCTGACGAGAAGTTACAAGATTGGCTGCACAAAGGGAAGATGTCAAAAGAAGAAAAAATGC
This sequence comes from Labrus bergylta, assembly GCF_963930695.1. Classification (NCBI taxonomy): domain Eukaryota; kingdom Metazoa; phylum Chordata; class Actinopteri; order Labriformes; family Labridae; genus Labrus; species Labrus bergylta. The sequence continues at coordinate 19,549,806 of NC_089215.1, read as the reverse complement.
AGAGAAAGAAAAGTGAAAGTTGACAGGCTGGTTGTGAGGACATGTCCAGTCAGACGTGAGTTGTGGTGGGTTTTTTTGTGAAATGAGCCTTTAGAGAGATTTTACTGTAAGTAGCTTTCAAATCTATCAGCTGAACATAAACTGTTAATACTCTACATGTATTGTCCGTGTAACGACAATATTGGCCTTAACTTGTTTACATAAAAGCATATTTGTTGCTATGAAAAAAAATATGAGGGTCTGTGCTGTTTGTCGCCATTTCAGGAGATTTATTCCAAAGCACCAATTTATCCTAAATATAAAGGAGAAGCAACTGAAACGTATCAAATATAATATTTTCACTGTTGAGGCCAAGGGCTTTATATTATGTACAACTGTTTGAAACCATATGATTTTCTAAAGATCACTTTTTTCAACGGTGCATGTCATATTTTGGATGAAACTCTTCACTCCCTTGCCTACTCTGTAGTCCTTAAATGTCATATCTTAGTGAACCTGCAGCAAAAAACATCAGAGAGGTTGTTGCTGAGATTTCTGGAACCAATCGCATCGTGTTTATTGTCTCACAACTCTACTGAACATTTCTTTTTTTTTTGCCATGACAATCTTTCAGTCCTTCTTACTAAAGGGACCCTGTTTGTCACTGTCTTTTGTTTGTTTTTGTTATTTTTGCATACAAATAAAATGCTTGTAATGGCACTTTATGTACAGCATACAGTGTGGCTTCATTTAATGGGATATTTACCTTTTAAGTACACACAACTCCACCACATTAAGATGGAAATATATTACTTTATTCAGACACAGACCATTTACTTTTTGAAATCACGTTGCTGGCTCTACTTTATGATATATGAAAAGTTTATTAAAGACAAGCTCATCATTTTTAAATGTTTTTGGCAGGTGAGAACTACAGACACATTTCTCTTTGAGCCTCTGTGTCCACTGTTCTGAAATGTTCAGATTACTTTATTCCAAAATAAATCAGTGAATTCAAAATTGTTAAGCATATTTGTTTTCTCTACCTCATTAAGGCCTAATGTCTTTAACCCCTTCATATGAGGACCCTGTGTTGTCCAGACCCCTGCTGTAGCCTAGTCTAAAAACATAATTTACTAAAGTAGTCTAAACTAGCCTCTCCTTAATTTACTTCTATGATAAAATTATCTTTTTTTTTTTGCATTAGTAAAGCAAAAATTATATGTTAATTGGGAACTTTTATGTAGAATAACAACTTTTGGTAATAAATGCGAAAAATACGGACTTTGAGTTATAAGAGTATTTATTTTTTACAATGTATTTCTATTTTTACAAAGGGGTCTGAGTACATAATCACACAGTGTTTGTGTATCCATCCGTTCATAATAAAGACATAAAGTGTCAATAATAAAAGCTGTTTTCTATGATCCGTGCGCGCTGAAGGATGAGGATGATGAGGCAGCTAGCGGGAGCGCGCACTACGGGGCCGGGAGCGCGCAAAGCGGTGTGCAGATGTGTCGCAGATTTTGTAAAGTCACTGGACGCTCGGGAAGATACATCACTCGTAAAGACGCTCTGGATACACGGGGCCCTTAACTTTTCAGGAAAACCACACAGCTGAGGGAGAAGCGGGAGGAAGAGGACAGAAGAGGAGCCCCGCTGTCACCAGCAGAAAGACATTACTTTGACAGTTAAACAACACAGAGATGGAGCTGTCCGCGATTGGAGAGCAAGTGTTTGCTGTGGAATCAGTCCTCAAGAAAAGAGTTAGAAAGGTAATTTTTCACATATTTTGATAAAAACGTGTCATTTGGTTTAGCTGCAGCTCTTGAGGAGTCGCATATTTTGGAGGAGAGATGCTACTTTGCACGCTGATAAAAAAGCATGAGCAGAATCGAGCAGCTAAAATTGCATGCTGCGTGAAGGGGGCGGGGTCAGAAGAGGATGTCCCTTTAAATGTAACGTGGAGAGTGTTGTCACTGCACTACTGTTATAACACATGTCAGGTGTTTGCCTGTATACAGAGGAAGGGAGCAATTCCCCTCATTATGGGTCTGTTTTGATGCTTATTAGAATAAGGTTTAAGTTAAGGTTTACATAATGTGTTGACATGTGCGCACCGCATAGAGATTATGGGTCCCCTGAAACCTCCAGTTTACTAGTAAAACCCATGATGATAAATGAAATGATAAAAGGACCTTTTGTTCAGCAATAATTGTTATGAGCAAAGATATCGCCTGCATATTATTATCTTATTGTTTTTTTTCCACAAGGCAACTTTAATCCTTAATCCTTTAATCTTTAATCCACACTATTAAAGTGCTTTATATCCTAATATTTATGTGATCAGCAGTGCAAATTATGGAGGATTAGGATACTAACTTCAAACTACCATTTTTTGGTCTTATACAATCAGTTCATTGAGGAGCTAAGATGCCCCCTACAGTACAACCCTGTCTTTATACGAGGAAGTGGGTGACTAATGTGAAGTCGGGAATAGTGGTGACTTCACCCCCTGAAATACTTTTGAGAGCTTGGAAGTTGTTATTGGATGATGTCACTGAGGATGACTAACTGAGTGGCTGGTATATGCAAAAACATACAGCACCTTTTATTTTTTTTTAAATTCTTCAATATCTTCTGATAGCATGAAAACATACTGCAACGTATTTTCCATTTAACAGCAAATAATATCATGGGTAATAATAATCATGCACATAAAGTATACACAAATATGGAGGTAAACATCACCTGTAGAGATAGATTTCTTGTGTTATACTTTAAATGATTCTATACATGTATAATTCATGAAGGTCCATGTCTGTGTCAGTGTAACAATTGATGCATCGTCCTGCAGCCTTAATCAAAGCCAAATCAGTGTTGCAGCACTTACTGCCCCTTTATGTTTGATGTAGACGGGACCATAATGCATCTAACTTGTATTAAGTTATCATGTAGACTGTGAAAAGGTAAAGTATGTTCTTAATAAAATTAAGTTCCTGGCTAATATATTCTTAAACCATGTTTCTCTACAGGGGAATGTGGAGTATCTGTTGAAGTGGAAAGGATGGCCTCCAAAGTAAGTGTGTAAACTTAATATAAGGGGCTGCAAACAATTATGTTTTTTTAATTGCAATTAATCACACTTTGGATCACATGAAACACATTGAAACTCCATTATTTTGCATTTAAAAATAAAAATGGTTAGGCTTTTATTTTGAATTATTGTACTGTCTTATGCTTACATCAAGATATCTACTCTACCAGCAACAGAAACAACCTCTACTTTTTAATATTTGCTGACAAGTGACTTTTTAAGAAGATGCAGCCAATACAATAATCCATTCATCCATCCAGACATTTTTAAATTCCACGGTAAACATTAGCAAAAAAAAAAAAAAACAGTTGGTAAAAGCCCTTAAAATCATTTGGAAAAAAAAACATGGCAGTGTGATGCAGACAGAAAAAAGTCCCCATGGTGTGTAGTTCTCAGGGAACTCCCTAGTGGATAGTTTCTCGTCAAAAAGTCCCCAGAACTGGTCCGAAATCACCGAATGCAGAAGATTTGACCAAATGAGTAACACACGAATGAAGGGAATAAAAAGAAAAGTGAAGTACATTGTCTTATTTTGTTACATCTTGCAGGTACAGTACCTGGGAACCAGAGGAGCATATCCTGGACCAGCGCCTGGTTCAAGCCTATGAAGAAAAGTAAGGCTCATCAGAACACGTCATGTTTTTACTGATGAAAAGCCACACAGACACTACGGACACATTGTGTAGCAGGAATGTGCAGAATAAATCTGTTTTCTTCTTACCTTATATTTGTTTTTAAAGAGATTACGACCCTTCAGACCAAGATCCAGATTAAAGACATCTCTCCAGCTTTCATTAGCATGTGTCCTGGGTCGTAGCATTTTAACTACACATACTAAAACACAACTCAATCTTTAATCCACATCTAACTTGAGATGTTGTAAGACATTATAATCATCCAGACCATTGCCAATGGCTCAAAGTCTTCAACCAGGGCGCCCCTTTACATAAGCTGTGCTCCACTTTTGTTCCATTTCTTTTTCAGTTCAGCCCAAACTAAAATTCTGTATCAGCCGACATCAATCTTCTCATGAAGTTCTTCATCATGTGTGCTGCTGACACATTAAGAGATTGTAAAAGTGTACCTCCTGCTTATATTCAGTTTTTAAATTCCTGTGCATGACAGCGTCTTATAAGGCAGCAGATACAATCGTAACAAAACTTGACCACTTTCTTGTCCAGAAAACGCGGCTGAGCAGCCGATCGAAGGCGAAGAGTTGCATGGCAGTCAGTTTGAGTATGAGAAAGTTCCCATAGAAGTTGAATGAATTGGCATGCTCTCACTTTCTTTCTTTCTTTCTTTATGCTGTTGACTTTTCTGGTAAAGTTTTCTCAGTTAAAGGCATTTCCCTCCTTTTCGTCTGTATAAATGTTGAAGGCCTGGATGGAGTTTTTTTTTTTGAAAAGGAGCTGTGTTGTATGCCTGACTGTTTTCTTGGCATTTTAGAGAGCAGAGAGACAGAGCTCTGGGCCACAGGAGAAAAGGATCCAAAACCAAAAGACTCCTTCTGCAGGTAAAGTTTGAGATCAATATACAGATCAGTCTGCATAACTCCTTCATTAAATTATAAATCCCTCATTCCCTTTCATTTCCCTCGCAGGCCTCTGTCCGATAATTATCCTCTATAGACTAGTTGATTTGCCTTTAGTCTCCTAAGAGCAGCATCATCCCAACACTCACCATTATAACCATTATAAATGTTTATACACAGTCTGATTGAAGTTGCAAGTTTCAGTTGTCCGAGTGTTCTCTCTGGGGTTTTTATTCAGAGTACAGTCTACACGATGGATCTCCGCAGCGCTCACAAGACTCAAGAGGCACCGCCGCCTCGCCTTCGTCTCTCCCTCACACGCTCTCTGGTCCCCGAAGATGAGGATCCGTCGTTTGGTGTCTACAGGAAAGTCCCACAACCACAACTAGAACATCTCAAAAGCAAACATGGGAGACCACAACTCAAGTGCCTTGACTCAGATCCTGCCAAACAAGAGGACTGGGCAGAAGAAGGAGAAGAAGAGGAGGAGGAGGAGGAGGAGGAGGAAGTGGACAATGTAGAAGATGAAGATGACATGGAGGTGGAGGTGGAGGAAGAGGAGGGGGAAAAAGAGGAGGCGACAGGAAAGAGCAAAAGCATTTTAGATGGTAAGTGTGTCACTCAGTCAGCCAGTTGAGTCTCATCACCTTCACCACCCAGATTACTCGACTCTTTGTAACTCTCTTGAAGGCGCGGCCACACACAGCTTTCTTAACTTTAACCAAAAACAAGGAAACTTCCTCCATCCTGACCTAATAAGAGATAAAAACCATGCAGCGATCAAGGTGGTGGTGGTGGTGGTGAGAATTTAAATGTGAAGAAACAGTTCCTGCAGAGTCCTTACTGTACAACGTTACAACTGCAACGCAAAAGTCACTCAGTCTCAACATAATGTTACATACTTATTCTTGAAACTTTTACTCTACGGCAGTTATAAAACCTAAATGAGTGACCACTGAATTAAAAGTTTGGCTGATAGAAGACAAATCACAAAACTCCTTTTAAACTACATGACCCTATGAAAGCAGACATTGGTGTTATTCCTTTGAATGTTCCTGTTTGACTCAACCTGAAACTAAAATTATATTTCAGTCAGACAACTCACCTTTTTATCGTTTAAATTATTAATTGCAGCAGAATATAGTTTTTGTTTGCCGTCAAGGCTCTTATTTTGTCACTCCTCACAGTTTTGAATTCCATAGATAGATAGATAGAGAGGAACTTTATTAATCCCTTGGGAAGGTTCCCTCAGGACATTCAGATTCCAACAGCAGGTAACACCAAAGGATAGAACAGCACACAGATACAAAGAATAAAATAAAAACACATGTTATATACAAATAATATACTGTACACATTTGCAGAAATTTGAGGAGTGATGGGATGATATTTTAACCCCCCTCAGTGGGAGCCTACAGGTGGATGCTGGGGTGGTGGTCGGAGCTGAGCAGGAGTGCAGTAGAGGGAGAGATCGGAGATTTTGCAGCTTACATAGACGGCTAATTGGAAGGAGGTGTTGTCAGGTGATTGCTGACAATGAGGCATGTCAAGTAGCTCACAGGCGTCGCCTCATGAACTAGATTTTTTTCTATTTTCTGCCTGAAGCGCAGAGGCTTGTCTTTAGACTCATCTCATTGACGGTACATTGATTATTTCACTAAATTACATGAAGTGCGGAATAGAAAAGTTGTGTCCCTCCCCGTCCGCTCCAGAGCAGTCAGGACTGTCGGTTCCTGCTGCCAAAGTCTTCCCATCTGCCTTCTACATCTATCAGAGCTGAAATATTTTATCCAGGGAGGTTGACCTAATAATATTCTACATGTGATAGGTTTGATTGAATCACACCCGAGTGCAACTCTATCTCTTTCTGCTTCTGTCTTTGACTCTCACTTACTCAGGAAGGAAGAGGACAGACAGCTGGAGCTCGGCTATAGAACCAGACGAGCTCACAGCATCAGAGAAGCCGGACAGAGACGACATCTGGAGACCAATCATCGGGGCTGGGGAGGTGACGGTCACTGACGTCACCCTCAACTCCCTCACAGTGACTTTCCGAGAGTCGAGAGTGGCCAAAGGCTTCTTTAGAGACTTGGGCCTGGAGGTCTGAGATGTGAGGAAGAGAGTAGGGCGGTGAGGAAGAGCTGTTGAGGGTCAGGGTTGGGATCTCACTCTGCTCTTCCTCTTACCAGCTACTTCCAGCCTGGTCAGTGGTGTTTACATGCACAGAGTCACCGGGATACAAGCTGAACGCCAGGTAAAGTTTTAGATATCTGTAACTGTTTGTGAATTCTATTAGTGGATGAGAACATGAAAAAAAAAAAAAACAGGTAGGGAAAAAACTAACACAAAAAATTAGGTAACGTTCACAAGATTGAATAATCTAAATCAACTAAGATTTAACCAAAATATCTGGAAAAGATGTAACGTTTTTTCAGCTCAGTGAAAAAGAGGATGTTGGCGAGGTGATGGAAGTGCAATAACTACAAAAATATGGTCTGCATACGGCTGCTCGAGAAAACTGGATTTCAGGTAAAAATCAATTCTAAACGACCATGCTACCTGAGGGCTACTGTTGGAATCTGTGTGTGCCGCTGCCCGTCTCAGCGTGCCATACGCATATTTTATCATACGCAGAGCCCGCTTCAAGCATGCGTCGAGCGGAACATAGCGGATCGACCTAGACAGGAAGTCCAGCAACGATACGCATATAGCATCCTGTCAATTTCAAAATAAAACACAATGTACGGACTCCAAATTACATCACTGAATCAACAATGTGTCAAAACAGGCACCAAATCAACCCTGGAAAGGCAAAGTAACCTGTTTTTTGTACGTTGTTCTGATCTTGTAGTTCTGTAATCTTGTAAACACACCGATTCAGCTCATGTTAAAAAAATCTATTTTAAAGCAGAATTCCTTATTCATACAAACTGCTCTGCTGGTGACAACTCATGTGATTTGATTTTGCAAAAGCTAAGATGTAGGCATACATTTGCATAATTGGGGGCGTGGCTTACTTTACTACCTGGGTGTCTTGGCTGTTTAATGGGAGGTTTAAGGCCCGCCTTTACTCCACCTCTTTGCCTGTTTCGAGTACGATGGAAATTTAGGGAGCCACTTTCCAGTATGGCTACTGCCATCATATGGCTTCAAAACATCTCTTCAGAAACCAACAGGTGACGTAACTGAGAAGTGCGTCCATGTTTTAAACAGTCTGTGTATGACTGCCACCTATGGATCATTGTTACACGATGCAGCCAGCAGCAGAGTAGTTCATGACGATGTCCAATAATGAAAGCAATAATCAATGACCCCATGGGGGTCAAAAACTCTGCATGGGAGCTGTGAAAAAGATTAGAGTAAGACACCCCAATTTTTAGATCCTCTCAAACCTAGTAAATAGAAAATAGAATCGCCTGTCATCATAAACATGTAGTGGCGAAAATCAAAATGAAAAAGCTACCTACAACTGCTCTTCAGTAAACTTTCTTTTAATGAGGGTAAATAATACTTACAGAATTCTTCCATCCAGTAACTTGAGTGATTGTGTGAAGAAGAAGAGGAGCTCTCTGTGCATGTAAACCGGTCCATTGTTTGTGTCTCTCTTCCACACTCGGTCAAACATTCAGTACTGGACTCATTGTACAGTAGAGTCAAATACAGTGAGTTGTGTGTAGCCGTCAGTCCCATACCAGCACACAGTGCTGTACCTGTAACCTGTGAACTTATAGACTGTTACGGCTGTATGTGTGACTAAGTCTTGTATGCGTTTCAAAACTCACTGAGCGAAGATTTGATCTGCCTGCTTGCCTTTCTCTCACAGTGCAGTATAATCAATGCAAAGACACACAGTGTAGTTTTCTGCCTCCACCGGGCTCTCCATCTCCAAATATATACAACAAACCACACACACAAGTGATGAGGACGTACTGAACCAGAGGAGACCTGGTAACAGAATGTAGAAGGGAATAGCACTGTATTAAGTAACGTTTGTGTAGTTAGTCCAGCAGGGTAAATCACATTTTTAAAACAACTAATACGTTGATTTCTTACTATAAACAAAGTCACACATATCAGCTATCCTGATGCTGCAGTCCCATGAAGATGCTCAGTAGGAAACTTAACCCACACATGTCCGATACAAAGGATTGCATTTAAAAGATTTATTGTTTCAGAGTCAAACCACAACTCATGCCAAGGTGTAAACCACATGGAGCTAAAAAGAAAGATGTAGTATAGTATAGTAGTCTTTGCCTTGGTTAATATGAAGCTGAAGTCTCGTCTTAGTGCACAGAACTTGTAGAGTGAAGATGAATTGTCTGCTAAGACTTGAGAAGGAACAACATTTAAAACTCAAGATTTTGTATCTAGTTGTCCTGATGAAGGTTCATTCTGGACCACGGAGAAGGCAGCTGACCAAACAATTTTATATCACATTTTTATTGGCTGATTATATCATGTGATCTGAGTTTGCTCCGATGTCTGAAAGTTCAGTTTTACTCTTGAACTCGGAAACAGAAATTAACAACTCAAACAAACTCGCCTCAAAGTCGGTTACAAGTAAAAGAATTGAAAGAGAAGAACTATTTTCAAGATTTAAAGGACAAACATTCAAATCAATCTCAATATAGTAAATCAAATATTCTGGATAATAACAAGCTCTGAATTGTAACCGTCTCTGCGTCAAAGGTAGAAAAGAATCTAAATGCATCCATGATACTTAGAGTTATTGAACTGTCTTTAAGAATAATATATTTTGTGGTTAACAAAATAAAACTGTTTAACAGATCAGGCAATCAATCAAGTCATTAGACAATAAAGTAATATTCAATTAATTTACCATAAATATTAATAAATGATATGGAACTCATGGATTAAGAGTAAAAGCTTTCTCCACGGCTTTATCTAACTGTGGTCTGGGATAAATGCTGGAAAAGACCACATTCTAAGAAATGAAAAAACCCAAATCTGAACCCTGTCAATATGTTTGACCCTGCTGGCTCAGGATCTGATGTGATGTGTCACATCTGTGGAATCTCCTACAGAGGCATCCCATTGGTCAGAAGGATGTTTATCCTGCACTGATGGTTAATGAGTCAGCATCTTGTGATCTCTAAACTGTCTCTGTGTGACAATGAAGCCGCAGGGAATGGAAGTGCCTGATGTTGCAGTAGTTTTTGTGGTTGTTAAGTCTGTAGGGCTTGTTCTATCCTTTACACACACAAACACACAAACACACACTCATAAAGAGACACACACGATTTGGACTTTGTATGAATGCACGATCCTCGCCCAATGCTACAAAGACTCAAAATGTGAGGAGACTTTAAGGGGAGGACGTTTAAGGGTACAGGAGGGAGCAACGTATTTTTGAAGTCATTATTTTTCTACATTAACATGAATGTATATTTATTCTTTGAATGAACCTGTACATGCTGATGATTGACAGAATAGTTTTATACAGTTTGTGATAACCTCTGAGCTGATGCCATATGTAAATGTACGTAAGTAAATCAAGCACCTTGATATGACTCTGTGGCCTATGTGGTAGCTTGTGCTGATTCTGTCCTCCACTGAGTGAAGAACTTTGCACTTTATTGTGATGTAAACCTGCGCCTGTCTATGAAGTCTCATTGTGGATAGAATATTTCTATGATAATACTACAATAAATGTTTCTCATGGTTCATATTCTTTTTCAAACTGCAGTGGGATGTGTAACAAATTTGTTCAGATATCAGGACCTTAAGGAATGTCTGAATAAAAACTGTTTGTGGAACCTAATTTTCCCAAAGGCAGGTAGGTGAAATGTGTATGTAGGTGTTTTGGGACCAAACAGTTCTGAGGACTTTTTGAAGGTAGACTCTCCACTAAGGAGTTCCCTAAGAACTACAAATCATGGAGAAAAAAAGATTCTGTCTACAATCCCCCCCCCCCCCCCCCCCCCCATGGTACCTACTCTGAAGCAGGAGCAAAAAAGGTTCCTCTAAAGGGTTCTAGGAACTTAAATAGTTCATAGTTCCTGCGGTGCAGAATGAATAACAAAGGAGGGGGGTTTCAACAGTTCCTAGAACTATGAGGAAGTTCCTGCAGTCTGAAAAAGCCCATTAACACACTTTACCAAATACATTTTTCCAAGGGCAATGAAGTGTAATGTAAAGGTGTTTTGGGACCAAACAGTGCCGGGGACTTTTTGAAGTGGAACTATCCACTGGAGAGTTCCCTGAGAACTTTTTTTTCTGTCTACATTCACTGCCATGGTACCTACTCTGAAGCAGGAGCTAAAAAGGTTTCTCTTAAAAGGTTTCCAGGAACTGAATTAGTTCATAATTCCTGCAGTGCAGAATGAAAAATGAAGGAGAGTTTCAACAGTTCCTAGAACTATGAAGAAGTTCCTGCAGAAGACAAACATTTTAGAGTTATGACACTGTCTTAATAAAGTTGTGCTGGGTTTTAAATTAATAAAAAATAAACGAGTCATACTTACTTCAATACTATCAGTGATTGTGTTGCTTTTAATGTAATAAGGCAATTCATTCATAAACATTTGATAACATTTGAGAGGGTCCTGTTACTGACAGTAATTAAGATTGAATCTTCACCTCACCTCACCTCACCTCACTTTCAGTAAACTGATTTGTGTTCAATGTAAACCTTTTTTTAATACTCATTGCTTTGAATTCTTATAACTTTTTGGGATGCGTACAGAGGTGTTATTTCAAAATAAAATGTCTCCTCTCCAGGGGACATTCACCTTAAACCCTATTTCCATTTCTACACAGCAGTTTCCTGTTAGTAAATATTTACACTACTCGATATTCAAAATAAGTAGATATGGATTTTCTTAAAAGATTATTTTATTGAGCTTTGGCTAGGACAGCTGTAAACAGACAGGAGTGTGGTTAGAGAATGGGAGATGACCTGCATCAAATAGGGTTTCAGAGTTGATCCAGCATCAACCACGGCGACGAGGGTGAAAGCCTCTGTCCATGGGGTGTCTGTTCACCAACAGAGCAACACCAGATACGGAGAGTTCCTTTTTCATAATCATTACCTGTTAAAAAAAGAAAGACAAAACTACAGAGTATTTTTTCAATGGTACAAACATACTTTATTGTACAATTAATTTATTGGCAAAAAAACAATCAGACCACCAAAATAACTTAAAAAAAAAAAAAAAAAACTAATGAAAATGGAGCAACAGTTATTTTTGCTTTCTCTCAGCAAGCACCAAAATTGTTAACAAGAGGAACGAAAAAGTGGTCAAAGATTCCATTTGAATACTAAACAAATATTTAAATAGTCTTATTTCCAGTCTCTTTTACGGAGAAGAAATGATTAAAACAAAACTATTTGTTCAGTTGCCATCGGTTTGTACAGTGATTCAGTATGTTTACAACTATATTCATGTACATGAAACATTTCTTAAAAAGGATGGTACAATATACTCCACGGCCTCCCCAGGGCAAACTGAATGACTGTCTGCAGTGTCTTTTTGCATCACCATAACATCTTTAATACAAAACAAAACATGTTTTTATCTAATAATTCCTGTAGCTTCAAGTTTTATTTCCAAAAAATAAAATTAAATAATATATCTATATATAAAAGACAGTTTTTCCTTGTTTTTCTTATAAAATAAGTCTCAAGATATATTGCCACCTGGTTCTGATGCGTCCCCTCCCCACACCCATCAAGCCCAACCTTTTGAGAAAAATAGTGAGCATGTGAATATTGTGTCTTCAGTCCTCTCCATAAAAAGCTAAATGACCAGATTTAAACTCTTTCAGATCACACCTTCAATGAACCCGTGCTTGGGCTCAGCTATCTGTGGGATTCCCGTTTGAAGTTTTGAGATTGTTCAGGTGTGTGACTTGTTTCAGTAACCCCTCCCTCCCTAAAACCTTGTCAAAAATACACAGAAAAAGGCGCATTGGTGCTTGTGACCGACCACACCCCACACTGTACCTTTAAGAAAAAATCTCAATACTGTACAGTAGCTCAGGAGTACTTTTGTAGTTTTCTTTACAGATACATCAAATACCCAATTAAACAAGAGGGGGAAAGCAGCAGAAAATAAGTTCTCTGCTCATAAGGTTTAAAGTATGTACATGTTTTTTTTTTTTTTTACATCTTTCACTTTCATTACAAAAAACAGTATCCAAGTCCACCATTTCTTACTCTGTACAGTACTAACATTGAAATAAATCTTGTGGTTGAGAGGCAGTCATGAGGATGAGGAGCAAAAGAAACCGTTGGGGGGGAGGATACAGGCAGGATTTTCTCAAACCTCTGCAGCCCAAACAAAACAACTTGACCAACCTCTTCCACATGTCACAGTTCATAAACAAGGCTGGAATATATTTACACGCAAAACCCTTTTACATCGGCCAGCTTTAAACAATGCATCTGACAGCTAGACCATCTGAAATCAACAGTTCATCCCTCCTTTCATTAGGGTGGGGGGTTGGGGTAAGGGAGGTGTGCACATTCATAGGAAAACTGAAGATAGAGGGCGGAGATGTGGCTAATGGGTGCAAAGGTTTGTTCTGCAGATCTGGCCATTGAAAAATATGACTAAACCCACGGTCAATGACACCCACTCCCCAAAACACTGTCAAGGTTTTATTCTAACCAATAAACCCTGCCAAAACATACAAAAAAATGAAAAAGAAAGAAAGACACCTGGCAAAATTAAACTGCATTCATCACCCTCCCTCCCACGTATCAAATAATAGAAATTCTATATATGTGAATTGTTGCAGTCGCTGTACAATGCTGTAAAAACTGTCCAGAACAAGAAGATATGTTGACGCTTGTTTAACGGTCCGTGGAGGGTCCGGGAAAAAAAAAGAAAAGTAAATTCAGAAATAAAATGTACTTGCTCTGCAAAATAGATACCGGTGACCGGGTGTTTGAGGAGGAAAACAAAACAATAAAAAAGGTACATCGTGTCAACTCACTTTAATTTTTAGCCACATTTAAAATCTTAAAAATATTCATAAAAAGGCAAAAATTCTCAGTCCCCAAAAATATTGTGTCATAGACTAAGGAAGAAATATATTCAACCTGAAACACTGCCTTTCCACCTTTTTGTACACAATTGGCAAAAATATATAGATATATATTAACAGCAATAACTTACCATTGTTTTAATTTATTCATTAATTGACTTCTAAGATTTATGTTGCATCTCCCATAGGAAGGAAGCTTCAGTTCTTATTTATACATCACAAAAATATTTAAATAAAAAATAAAAACTTCTAAAACCCCAAAGCCGTAGTCCCGCCTTGCTCTCAAACTTGTGGCAGTTTGTCGTTCGGGGCGACCGATCAGTGTCAACACAGAGAGACAGTACGGAGTCAAGGCTACATCAGGTCTAAACTGTTGTTGTTTAAGTTCGTTCCCAGCTCTTGGTTGGTGTTGTTGCTGTTATTATTCCCACCCAACATGTCCGAATGCCCCCCTTGCCCACTGTGCATTCCTGTCATTCCACTTAGCTGGGACATGATAGAGTTCTGTTCTGAGCTAAACTGAGCCGGGTCTACAGAACCACCCGGCTGCTGTGATAACGCCTGCTGCTGGGGGGGTTGGGGTGGAGCCATACTTGGGTGGTGTTGGCCTAAGTGGGCTGGATGGGGTGAGCCTGTCTGGGTCTGTGGGGAGATACGATGAGGGGAGGGCTGAGGCTGCGGTTGGGAGGAGGGCTGCATGCGTGGGGACGGGCTGGAGTGTGGAGGCTGCGACTGCGGTCTCGGCGAGGGCTGAGGGGACCGGACCTGACTGCTAAGCGACCCTGCTGGACCAAGGCCTCCTTGTCCTTGAAGGTGGGGGTGGGGAGATTGCGCCATCTGCTGCTGGGGACTCATGGGACTACTGTGGTGAGCAGGAGAGCCCCCACCTAGGTGTTGCTGCTGCTGCTGCAGGAGCCTCTGGTGGATGTTCTGGTGAAGCATGCTCTGGGTCGTCTGCTGCAGTGGGGGACCACCGCCCCCTCCGCCGACTCCACCTTGTTGTTGTGGCCCTTGCCCTGGTCCGCCTTGTCCTGGCTGGAGCGGAGGTCCTCCTGATCCCCCACCCGGTCCTCCATCTTGTCCTTGAAGCCCTCCCATTGAATTCTGTTGTTGTTGCTGCTGCTGCTGCTGCTGCTGTTGTATCTGGATCTGATGCTGAAGCCGCTGCTGTAGCGCTGCAGCTACCTGGGACATCGAGTTTGAGTATCCTTGCTGCCCCATCTGGCCTGACCCACCCTGAGGTCCTCCTTGCTGCTGCTGCTGGGGACCCCCTACGCCTCCACCTCCAGCCTGAGGTTGGGCAGAGGGAGGAATCCCTGGTTGACCCTGGCCTGGCTGCATGAAGCTCTGCTGCTGGAGACCTTGAGGCTGCTGGAACTGCCCGTGGTTTCCCATCTGCTGCTGTTGTTGTTGTTGTTGTTGTTGTTGTTGTTGTTGTTGTTGCTGCTGTTGTTGCTGCTGCTGCTGTTGCTGCTGCAGGTGTCGTCTCATCAACAGCTCTCTGAACTGTGGCGTCATGTTGGCCATATTGCCTTGCTGTCCTGCTTGCATTGCTCCCTGTTGTTGTTGCTGCTGCTGCTGTTGTTGTTGTTGTTGTTGTTGTTGTAATGCAGCCATTTGCTGTTGCTGCAGGTTTCCAGGCATCATTGGGCGCTGCTGCTGCTGCTGCTGTTGTTGCTGCTGCTGCTGCTGTTGTTGTTGTAACTGCTGAAGCTGAGCCATAGTGGGCATGTTTCCTCCACCTGCTCCACCCTGAGCCATGTTCATTCCTGGCTGACCTGCCTGGTTCACATTAACCTGTTGTCCATCCATGTTAGCCCCAGGAAGACCTCCAGCAGGCACTGGGAACCTTACACCTCCAGGCCCCACTTGTGGAGGCCCTCCTGGTCCCCCAGGTCCCCCCTGACCTCCTTGATACCTGGCTGCTCTTTGCCTGATAAAAGCAGCCATCAGGGTCGGGTTGGAGCGCAGGATGTTGAGGACTTGCTGCTGTTGGAGGGGCGAACTTGGGGAGCGCAGAGTTCTCAGGAGGTCTTGTAGCGCTGCCTGTGGGAGGTTTCCTGATGCTGCTGCACTGGCGAGAGCGGCAGGTGTACCTGCTGCACCTCCTGCTACACCCATCACCTGCATCAGACTACGGTTCCCTTGTTGGGGATTCATTGGTTGCTGCTGCTGAGCAACAGCTGGTTGCTGCTGTGGTGCCATGTGACCCATCATTCCTTGCCTCTGTTGTGGGTTCATGGATGGTCCCCCAGGCCCCCACTGTTGGTTTCCTGGCTGAAGTTGTCCACCTGCTCCCTGCTGGACCTGCTGGAGCTGCTGCTGAACTTGAGGTGGCAACTGGGACTGAGCACCACCCTGCTGCATCCCTGCAAGCATTCCCTGCTGCTGTGGGTCTAACATAGTCCTGCCAACAACTGCCTGAGCCTGAGGGGGCATGCCTTGGGCCCCCATGTGGGGCATGCCCATCTGGTTCTGGGCGTTCTGGTGGTGAGGGTGTGGTGGTATCATGCCCCCTTGTCCAAGGCCACGGATTTGGGCCTGGGCCTGGGCCTGGGCCTGGGCCATCTGTCTCTGGTTCTCTGCAAGGCGCTGGATCTTAAGGGCGGTCTCCACAGCAGCCAGAGGGGGCCCCTGCTGCTGGCCTGGTGCAGGCATGGATCCCTGTCCCTGGTTGGGTTGTTGCTGCTGCTGTGGTGGTGTAGCAGGACCCAGTCCGGGTTTGCCAAGGGATTGGTGGAGAGGAGATGCTCCAGGAGGTCTGGGGTTATATGGAGGCAAACCACCAGGATGCTGCTGCTGGAGCTGCTGGACATTTTGAGGCTGCTGCTGGAGCTGAGGCACCATCTGTTGCTGGGGAGAGTTCATCATCCCCCCTCCTCCTGCCACTGATTGAAACTGATGGAGATGGTGTTGAGAGGGCATTGCACCTCCTTGCTGCTGAAGCTGCTGTTGCTGGCCTGGAGTTCCCATTGCCCCCATTCCAGCCATCCCGACTCCCTGCTGCTGAGGGAGTGCAGGCATGTTGCCTTGGGTGGGTGTCTGTGGGGTAGGGGGCTGCGTACCAACAGATGTAGGTGTACCGGGACCAGTTGCTCCATTGTTGGCTCCTGGAGAGGGGAGGCCATTGCCCCCAGGAGCTCCTCCAGGAGCTGCCTGACCAACTCTCTGCATGCTGGCCATCCTCCTCCTGAGCATCTGGGCCTGCTGGAGCCGGTGCTGCAGCTGCTGCTGACGGAGTTTGTGCTTGATGTTGAGGCAGAACGGGACTGGGCACTTGTTCTCCTGACAGTGCTTGGCGTGGTAGCAGCACAGAGCGATAAGCTGCTTGCAGATGGGGCAGCCACCGTTGGTTTTCCTTTTGCAGCTTTTCGTGTGTTGAACGACCCGTTTCATCTTCTGGCAGGACGGCAGAGAGCAGTTTGCGTTTCGACACTGGCAGGCGTGGACGAGGGACTGGATGCAGCGCTGGATGCTGAGGCGGCGAGAATCTCCTGGACTCTGAGTGGCAGCTGCAGCCTGGTTGCTGCTCTCATCATCCAAACCAAGGCCTAACTTATCCATCTTGTGTTCATGACCCTTAGTGTTATAACATGTGATGCAGAGGTCGTAGTCCTGTGGGAGACAGTCAAAAGGTTTATAAGTTGTACACTGCAGCTTTAATTTTAACATAAACCGAACAAACCTACATGTTTTATTTTTACCTAATGAGTTACAACAAATCAGACCCATCCAAACGACCCCTCCCTTACTCACCTCGCAGACAGTGCAGTGGAAACGAGTCTCCACATGGTGCTTGCACTCATTACAAGTGTAGACAAAGCGGTCCTGGCTTTGGTTATGCAACTCCACCAGCATGCACATGGAGCTCCACTTGGCCCTCCTCAGCGAGCTGAACTCCAGATGTTTGTCCCGGGCTATTGTCAAGAAAGCATCGCGGCCGTCCATGAGGTCACAGGCCATCAGGGGATCTGGGTCTGTGATGGGCGGCAAGGCGTTTGCCATGGGACCAGCGATTAGCCGGATCACAAAGAACACCTATGAAAGGTTGAAGAGGAACAGATGAGGCACCGCTGAAATATAGTCTTCAGAAGGTTTTCACCTTTGAGGCAGAATGTCATATACAGTATATGGTGTTTAAGTGAGCTATCAACCGATCACCCAGTCAACAACAAGCAAGCTTTTAAATTGAGTGTATTCAAGTATGCACTATGTATCAAAATAAAGTCAAGAGAAGGATCTTTTTCTGCTCTTTTTGTAATGTGCCTAAAGATAACATGAATTGGCCTTATGCAAAGAAAACGTGATTGATAAAGATCGATTATTCCTTCATCTCATACCTCCTTGTGTTTCTCCATAGTGGCGTAGAGTTTCTGTGAAAGGTCATTGGAGACATTTGGCATACCCGGCTTCTTCTTATTTGCCCGACTCAGGCTGCTCTTGTTCTTACTCGTCTTCTTGTTGTTCTTTTTCTTTGCGTTTTTACTGTCACCTTTTGTGTCCTGCAGGAGAAAGAAATGGACAAATACCTGTGAGCATAGACCGTGGGAGACGCGACACTCTTCAGGACCATGATGACAGACTGTAGCATTCTTACATCAATACTCTCGTTTGAAGTGCTGTTCTCCTCTCTTTTCCTCTCCTCCTCCTCCTGCTCCAGCTCTTTGATGCTCTCCTCCAGCACGTTGGGCCAAAAGTCCCCCTCAAAGTAAGGCAACTCCTTGGCACTGGTCAAACGATCCTCTGTCGCCTGCTTGAAGACATCCTATGGGGATAAATGGAAAATAAAGTTTGTGTCTTCCTGTAAATTGTTGTGCTACACACAATTGAGAAAGTTCGCCAAGGGGTCAGTATGTCTGGAAGATAACAGACGTCAGATTTCTTTTAATCTGTCCTCAAACACATGACAGAATAAAGTCGAATACCGCTGCTGTACCTTGTAATCGTGCACGATCCGCTCTGCCACAGCTTTGTCTAGCATCTTCTTGTACCACTCCTGAAGGCGTTTGGGCTTTGGGATCTTTTGATCTGCCGGGTGACAGTGGAAGATGTAGTCGTCCCCTTCACTAGGCGGGCAGGCCCAGATGTGGCCAGTGACGTAGCTGAGGATGACAACCGAGATTGAATATAAAGAGCAAAATGTATTTACAGACTAAGGAAAATAAACGTAGTGACAGGAGAAGTCTGGGAATTTTTTTTACAAGCAATCAGCTACTAATGACCAATACATATGTTTTCTTGTCCAGCATTACTCACCCCAATTTCCTGACATACTCCAAGTAGCCAATGAGGACTTCATGGTAGACTGCTGTTCTTAGAGATCGAGGCCGGAAGAAGTGTACACTGTCCAGGTAGGAGATGTACACTCGCCTGAGTGGATGGAAGAGGAAATATTTATGCATATTGCAAGAGCTGAAATTCAACATTACGTTCTTTCTAAATCACTGCAAAGTAAAGGAAAAAGTCTCAATTAAATACAGTGATATCCTTACCTCTGGTTGGGTTGAGGACAGTCAGATCCATACTCCTGAACGTGCATACCAAAGAAGCAGACTTCTGCTCCATCAATGTCCTCAAAAGCAAAAAGAGCTTTTGTTCTGTAGGGAAAAGACTCCGACATCTCTCCATTGTCCACAAATCTGCAGACAAAAGGACACATGTTTGAGGTTGCGTTTTTTCCTTTTGTAACCAGATAAATGTTATTATTAGACACTTGGTATCTCCTACTCTGTAGAGGAATAGAAATGTCTACTATTGTTCTTGTACCTGGACTTCATGCCTGGTTTCACCTCCACCACCTTGTCGGAGACGTGGACAACCCGAATAGTGACCTCTCCGGACTCCGGGTGGCCCTGACGCTTCACAAAGTCATTCACTCTTTGCTCGAGGTAAATGCCCAACTTCGTATGGGGCAACCCTGTGTTTGGGAGAGCAAAGAAAATACAGATTTTTTAGTTTTTAGTTTATTCTAATTATAGAATCTAAAAACTCATGTAGAAACATCTCAGCTTCTGTCATACAAAGTCCTAAATAAAAGGTCAAATGAAGGTTGAAGCATGCAAGTTAAAAATCCAAACATTGCCACTTACGTTTGGCAGAATACTTGTTCTCTTTCCTCGTCTTATTTGCCTTCTTTAAGCAGCCGTCACATACAAAACTGTCAAAGAAAGTTGAGAACATAACAAACCATATTTAGCGAATCACATTAAGAATTTCCACTGAGCCTGGAAAGGACAGGAATCAGAATTTGTTTCTTACCCCAATGGCCAGATTGTGTCATTGTGTAATACACAAATCTGGTGCATCCTGCGCCCACAGTCCATACATTCAACAAGCCTGGAAAGGGTAATAGAGTTTGATTATAATTGCACCACAATAGGACTTAAAACTTTGCTTTAGGATATAAAATTCAACTAAATAAGCTTCAAAGACAGTTTCAGTTAAAGATTCAACATCTTTTAAGGAGTACGCTTACAATTCAGGGTCCAGTGTGTCATTCTTCTTCTTCTCAAACTGATCCTTGTTAATCGACCTGAAATGGAAACAACAATAAAATATGTCATTTTTACAACAGGCTAGATAGTTTATCCCTTCTTTTAAGGATTTTACATTTTCAAATATGACTTTAAGTCCAACAAAGAAACTATCACACATGCAGCTAAAAAAAGTGCCAGAGCTAGTTATTTTCTGATGATTTAAGACCTTTAATTAAATGATTCCTTTTAAGAAAGTTAGAGTTTACTCTTAATGATCCGGCTATAACTTACGTCTGAGGCTGTGTTGGGTCGTCTCCCAGGGATACCGCCTCTCCCTGGATCTCGTTGAAGCACTTTTCGCAGAAGTGGTACCTGTCAGCAATAAGCCCAAATTTTGGTGAACTACACCATTCCCCACAGCACAGTCAATCACAGACAGCGCACGGGAGGGCAGTCACCAATCGGTGCAGGACATGGGCAAGGATAGGGTGCCACAAGCGGAGCAAGCAGGAAGGAGGAGCGCAGGACAGCGGGGAGTCGTCATCGAAACAGCCAGTCATGATTTTGAGGGGTGAGGGTGAGGGGGATGGGTTTGGAGGTGCATGGTTGGGCAAGGCAAAAGCAAGCCAATGTTGATTTCACAACCATTGGAAGGGGGAGGGAGACAGACAAGTCACACACAGACAAGGAACAAGACAAGACGAACATCCAAGACAACACACAGCAGAGAGCCGAGGCAAAGCAAAGATTAGCGATTTGGACATGAGAGGATGAGCAACAACAACCACCGTCACAGCTAGCAGAGAGGGAGCAGAATTAACAGGAGCTAAACACGAGGAGGGAACTGGAGCAGGAAGTGGCAGCACAGGACATAATGCAGACATTGAACACATGAACAGGTAAGCACAGACGACTGCTCATTCATTCATTCAAGCAGCTCATTTTAAAGTCGGTCCTTTCCCATTCCTTTAAGGCTTTCAAGGGTGTGAACAAAAAAAAAACATGTAGAATCTAGAGATTTGTGGACATATCTATGAGGAAGTGAACACCATAGTGAGATCACTGCTGCCTCCTCTGTGAAGAGAGTGTCCACACACTGTGCATTTAAGTATCAACAAGACTTGTTAACACAAAGAAAAAAGTTAAGTCAAACATGCTGAGCTGGGATGTTACCTATAGGTTAGTCTAATGACACTCCAAACAACTTCAAGAATGTGAGTAGGGAAAACCGACAGTTAAAATGCCATTGCGTTAAGCTACACGTGGAGTTATGAGGAACATGAAGGGAAGTGTTTTGGGGAAGAAAATTAATCAGATGGCTTCAGTGTCAACCTCTGCATCTCTAACAAAGTCATCTGCTGTCTGTTGGATTCTTAACTAAGTAATCTAAAACTTTATAAAGACTCACTCATCCAAATAATAATCCTTCCACCCTTTTTCACATGGGAGTTTCTCTCCTGCCATACCTGTTCTGGTAGCTGAAGTAAGCAGCGTCTCGGGGAATAGTGCACAGCTGCTTCCCGTAGCAGCAGAGAGTCTGAGGAGAGAACTCCAGCTGATGGAAAGAAACAAAAACACATTTCTTTAATAAAAGCTTTTAGTCACACACATGTTGCCTAATCGAGGGTAAACACACTCTTTGTATAAAAAGTACTTCTCTCGGCTTCCATTGGTAGTCAAGATTACCCAACTGCTTATAATGAAACTAAAGTGAACTTTAACTGAGTGAAAACATCGGTTTCCCCCTAAGAAGAGTTGAGCTGAGCTGATGTCGAGTTGGCCAAGATTTGTCCAGCTTATGTCAAAGTCAATTTTAATTGTCACCTTTCTCAGAATCAATCTGACAACATTTGAAGAAGAGATTTGTATCTGGGTGCAACAGCCATTATCATAGAGCTGAAGATATCCAGAAAAGTGATCAAGGAGACCTGAAACTTCCTCTTCCTTCCACTGGTCATTGTTTGAAGTTGGACTTGCAACTTGAGACTGATTAACAGACAACAATCCAGTCATGGATTGTATCCATGTATTACAATTCTGTTTTCATATTCAGATGCATCTTTACAGAGGTTCATAAATGATGCCTTCTGACCAATACGCTCTGCCTCTTTTACTCTTCACATGGCTGGTTTTCCGGCATAAAACCAAAAAAGCACTCAAATATTACCGGCCCCAAAAGCATGTCCCTCACATTGAGGTGCAAGTGCCTCCTAAATGAATATACTGAATATATTGTCAGAGGTAACCCTCCAGTCAGCCTTTATAATAAGAGTCAATCTGTTTTGTTATTTTGCCTGCAAAACCAAAAATAGCAGAGTCTAATGGGAGTTGAAATGTGATATGGTGGTGGCATGCCCCAGGCCAGATTTAGCCATCACCCTCTTCACGGCCTCCATTTTCAGATGTGTATGATTTAAGTTAATATCTGCATTTGAAGCATGCACTCAAAACACCATACAGATATATTATACATATACCCATGTCATATAAGATATTAAAATAGAGGTCCATCTTTAGGTTCATACATTGTTCCTTTAACACATGAGCAGTTTAACTTAAACCCTTTCTTCTTGATTGTTTAAACAATACAAAACCATTTCCAATCTCATCTGTTAAGCCTTATGTCTCACCTTCCTCCCACAGCAGTAACCGAGGCTCTGCATGACGGGATCAATCTCCTGCTCAAAGACCTCGGCCAGCTTGGAGCAGTACTTGTAGACTCTGGATGTTTTGCGGTTGTACAGCCAGGCGTTGTTGAACATCAGCCAGATGTCGTCCACATACTGCCAGGGTTCCTGGTACTGACCTACACACCAAACAAGGCAGGGGAATTAAAAAAAACAAGAACATCGGAGCATTTCCTATAATAGGGTTAACAGCCAATTGACCATAAATGTAGGTAAAACTTCAAAACAAATACATCAACATTTTAAATCGTTGGGAAAGAAACAGAGAAAAGTTTATTGATGGACAAATGTTTAATATATCAGCAGCAACTACTGACCTGTGTCCAGCTTTCTCTTGATAGTAGACAGGTCCATAGGAGTCTTCACAATGTCAAAGTAGTCCTGCAAGAACCCAATGAGCATTTATTCTTCAAACTTTGATTCTTTTCGTGAAATAATCATATTCAAAAGTAAAGCACGACATGTGGTGAGAAAACTAAACTAAATACAGCAGACTGTGGCAATTAAAACTACACAACAGAGGAGAAGAATGTGAACAAAAACGTGCACTAACAGAGATGCAGCAGTGTAGACAAGGCAGAGGAAGAAATACATCTAAAGCTCTGCAGGGATACTCACAGGTATGCACAGCAGTTGTGGGTCTACAGGCATTCTGAAGGGCAGAGACTCTGGATCTTGTCTGTAGAGAGATTCTAGCGTGGGCATCAGGGCCTGACGAAGCTCCTCTGGTTTAAAAACTGGAAGGAAATAGAGATCAGATAGAAGAATGAGGAAGAGTGATTAAACAATCACATGCCTGTATCCCTAAAGATGACAACATATGTAAACATATGAGAAAAAGTACACTAAAGATCTAAACTTTATTCATTTACTTTTCTTTTTCGATGGGGCCTGCTGCGTCGCATCCGACGTCTCTTCTTCCTCTTTTGGCTCCTTCTTCACTTCCGGTTTCCTGTCTTCCATTTTCACGCTTGCTGTCGGCGTTGTTGACGATGTATCCATGGCAGCTCCTTTACCTATCTCTCCTGAGCACTCCTCCTTTTTCAGCTCTGTTTTTATAGGTTTTTCCTCGGTTTTGAGGTTGCTGAGCTTCCCTCCTTTTGAACAGCTGCCTGTATCGCTCTCCTCCTCCTCGTCCTGCTGCTTTATCTCCATCTTGGTGTCCACGCTTGCGGCTGACGTGTCCAGCTGTGGCTGGGAGGAAGTGTCCAGACTATTGACCGAAGCTGGAGTCATGGCCTGACCGTCCGCAGGGAAAGAACCCTTTTGTGACAGCTAGAGAGAGATATAGAATCAGTGTCAGCTGCAGGGAAATCTCACACAGTGATACATTAAAGTGAACAAATAAATCTTTCATCCCTTCAGCATAGTCTGCTCTTTAAATTGAGCGGTTAAAGGGAAACGCATCGCTATCAACACCAACAATAGACATAGGTTAATCATAAGAGCCTCAAAGACCTGGGGTCCTCTACTGTGAAAGCTAAGCCCAAAACCTATCTATTCTCCCAAGCATGTGAATACTTTGTCTTTGTGTGTGTGTTCATGTGATCATGCTGCAGTGTGTACAAGGCAGAGGAAGAAATACATCTGAAGCTCTGCAGGTATACGTACAGGTTATGCTCCACGGGTATTGTATGTGCACTACCTTTCATTTCCGTTTGGTGTTGATGAATGCTTTGTGGTGTGTTATTTTACTGATTTGATTTCTGAATCTTAATCATAACTGTGGAAACACATTTTGAATGATTGTACCACTATGTCTTTAAAGGCTTAACATGCGATTTGTCACACTTAAATGTAATAGAAATCAAGTATATCCTCTGAAAATAACTCTGTGAGTCCCACTGTCTGTGATGTTTTTTTTGTTGTTGTTGTTTTTTTGTTTTCAGAGTCCTATCTTCACTTTGTTTACATCGTCAGGACGGCTGGCCAACTCCTCCCCTCATGTATAAAAGTTGTTTAAATGAGGGACTAGAGAAAAGAAGAATAACATACTGTACTCACTGCTTAACTGTGTTTCTAGATCACGCTCATTTCTGGTAAATTTACATGCAGTGTGAAGATACGAGCATAATAAAGATCACTAGCATTAGCATGCTAACACAACAATGCAGCGCAAGTTGTTTTGTTTTTCATGCTGGTGCTCAAGGGTGACATCTGCTGGATCAAAAAAAAAAAATGCATATAAAGCCTTTAAGCTCAATGTAAAGCACATCGAGTTTACCTGCTCTGAAATGTGCTTTATACATAAAAATGCTATTGCTATGAGGCAAAAGTCAAACTTCTGGTCTCACAATGAAGACAAAGAGAGTATTAGTGAACTTATAAGGACACACATTTCTGATACAGTATTAAGAAATACAGTAATGTTTGAATTAATAAGTATTAACACTGACCGGAGTGCGTGGCAGCTGAGCACCATGCGGCGTGGAGCTGGAGCTCATTCCAGGGTGAGACGGAGTGGTGGAACCAGCTGGGCCTATGTGCTGCTGCTGGAGGGACTTGTTAGAGCCGGGACCTTGGCCAAGCTGGTTCTGTTGGGGGACCGAGGGTGGAGCCAGTTGTGGTGCGTTAGGGGTGTGTGGCTGAGGGGTCTGGGACCCCGCTAGTCTGGGGGGTGTTTGGTGGGGAGTGGGAGATCGGCTGTGAGCAGGAGAAGGAGAGCTGCCACGCATGGCAGCCAAATGGGGGATGGAGTTCGGTTGCTGGTTTGAGTTAGATGGAGTCATTGACGACGCAGCAACCGATGAGTTGGGACCTCCACTACCCACACTCTGAGGACCCATGGGCCCAACATTTGACACGCTGCCAGGACCA
Organism: Labrus bergylta; assembly: GCF_963930695.1. NCBI lineage: Eukaryota > Metazoa > Chordata > Actinopteri > Labriformes > Labridae > Labrus > Labrus bergylta. The sequence goes on along the minus strand of NC_089215.1, from coordinate 19,524,207 downwards.
CTGGCTGAACCTGGCTGTGCTAAAGGACTAGCAACTGGAAGAGGGGGTGGAGTGCCCATCTGTGTCTTTAGAAGAGAAATGGAGTGAAGAGATTAACATTAAGGAATTATAACACATGTTATTTCTTCATAATTTGAACTTTAGAAAACATGGAAGTACCACTTTCTCACAACATAACAGAGAAGGAAGAAATAGTTTTTATTGGTGATCAAGTACTCAGTAATTTAAATTTTGGGTAATTATTACTGTAGGACATCTTCTATATCCCAGGAACACTTTCACACCAAGAATCAAATTGTGCCAGACACATCTTTCACACGCTGTTCATGGCCTGACAATGACTGACCAATAAAAACACCCATTACTGTAAAAAGGAACCCAAATATATCCTGTTGAACTAAATTCTTGCATTTTACACAGGTATCTACAATAACACAAACCCCCCCATTCCCTTTTCATAAAAAAATCATCAGCAGAAAGCTCAGGTTTTTAGATTCATGCTGATGTGTAATCTACAGCACATTTACTATTCAGATATATTAAGGAGGGAAAAGAGCTTGAGGCCACCTTACCTGTGCCATGCTTGCCTGTGATTGAGGTTGGGACATCCCAGACTGAGACGCTCCAACTCCAGGTCCTGAGCCAGGAAACTGTCCCTGGGACAGATACTGGTTCTGAAGCTGGTTCACATTTGGCTGCCCCATCCTCGGCCCGCCAATTCCCATCTAGAGATTCAGAGCGGGGCAGAGGTCTTAAAAAAAATGCCTCAACAACTTTTTCAGTCAAGCCATTTGAGTGGTGAAAGGACAGTTTTTAAAATAATTTCTTACAATTCATTTTCCCTTTTCAAACTTTGTATTTTATTTTATAAATCTTTCCTAAACACTATTAAAACATTATACTCTAGTTGTCAATGTAAAAAAAACCTGAATCACAAAAAGACTACTTATTGTGTTTCTGGATTCATTAAAATCAACACTTTACTTGGTGTGTTCAGCACTGACCTGGTTGCCAGATGCTCCCATGGAGAGAGGAGGCGTGGACCTCTGGCCCATAGATTGCATCCCCATCTGATTGAACTGATTCATACCTGATCAAACACAGAGGGCAGTATGATACAACATGAAGCATTTCACAAGGGAACACACACTACTTATTGCATTTTACTCTCAAACTAGTTATCATACATGTGCACTAGTGAGATTTTGATACAAACCTTGACTTCTATATTCTTGTCAGAACAGGGTTCGGGCTCTTTCACTTAAAATAGCGTAACGACTGAATAACAAACACTGGATCTAATTTTTGGTCCCCTAATAAATGGAGGAGCCCATATTTTACATCCTAGATCTGAGTAGTTCTTTACCTGGGCCTTGCATTCTGTTGACCATCTGATTTGGTCCTGGTGGTCGCACCATTGATGGGTCAGGAAGAGGACCGTCTGTAAATTATAAAAGAGAACCGAGATTAATAAAAATCAAGCTATCATACGTGCACATGAGACAAGGAGAGGTGATGGTTCCCTAACCGAGCATTTGAGAAGAGATTTGTAAACATCTGGAAATTTTGATCCTTTCTTTGTTTGGCCTGAGGAGATCATTGGCATGGGGACTTGTGGCAATTAAGCACTGAACAGGGACAACTTGAAGTGCATTTTTAGCCTCTTTAAACTAATCTGTTGTTCCCTTAACAATACATGAACAAGCTGATCCAACGAAAAAACTCTCAAGGCACCCAACAAGTATGAAGGGACTGAGACAAGCCATGCTATTTTGAGGACCTAGCATGAGAAATTAACTGTAAAAACACATGGCCAGGGGAGATTCAGATTCAAGTTAACTGCCTCTCCATAAAACATAAAAACGGTCCAATAAGCATTCTACAGGCAAATCTATTCAGTCATATTTAAAACCTGGTGACATATTGCACCCCTGGTCCAATACACAAAAAAGCTGTATCAAATTTAGGAGCATATCAAGATAATAGAGTGTGATACAAAATACCCTGAGGTGACAAATCAGGGGTCACAGATCGCAATGCATGAAGTTAGAGTTACAAAAGACAGCTAAAATGTCACATTCAGACAATCTAAATTAGCGTTCACATGAATGCCTGGAGAAAAATGGAACATAAGCTCATCTTAAGCCTTTCACATATGCACTCATAAAAATTTCAGGAGGACGGGCCCTGAAATACTCCTGATATGGTTGTTCACACATTCACCTCACAGCAGGAGACTAACAGGAGGTGTGTGTGGGGGGGGGGGGGGGGGGGGATCTCTTAAGTCAAGACAAAACGTAAAAAGAACAGTCCACTAAAAGATGCTAGATAGATAGAGAATATTTGCCCTTGTAGAAGTGCTATGTGTAGTTTGACAGATTCACAATATCAACAAAAGATTGGAGAAGAACATTGAGGCAAACAAAAAACCTGTGGTGTGAATACAGTCACCACTCACTCGCATTGAATTCTCCTGATTATATCCTGCTGTGTTTTCAAATCCACTCACTGTGGAATAAATACTAGGTGGCTGGCAGTAGAAACTCTGGATAAAGTCTGAGTGAAAAATGTGGCTGTTCACGTTCACATGTGCAGCTCAACCCAAAAAAAACTTCAGAAGTCTTCAAGAGCTTTGTGCAGGTGTGAAAGCACTATCAAGCCGTTTTCACATATGCACTCCGGAAAATATCTAGATAATTTCAGGAGGATTGCTCCGGAGATTCTCCCGACTTGGGTGTTCATATGTGCTCCTCACAGCGGGAGTTTATGCCTGTCAGAAAGGAGGGGGGGCTGGGGGGGATCTCCTAAGGTAAGACCTGACATAAAAAAAACCAACGCGGAAGTAGTGGACCAAGCAACAGAGTCCGCTATTCGACGCTATAATGACAATATTTGCCTTTATATCAATGCTAGGTGTAGTCCAATGGAATGAAAACATCAACAAAAAAAGCGGAGAACAAAATACTGACGATCAGAAAACATAATGCAGCTGTTTAATTACGTGCAGCAGTCACAGTATATAAACGTCACTCCCCCCTCCTATTGGCTGGGGGGGAATTCTCTGGAGAATATCCTGTGGCGTTCTCACATGAGCCCACTCGGACTTGCAAAGGGAAAAAAATACTAGGGGTCTGGCAGGTGAAACTCAGAGCGTTCACATATAAAGCCCCTCCGGGAAATATCCTGACTTTTTCAGGAGATTTCTGCAAGTGTAAAAGCCCATTGAGTCTACATGTACTGCATGTCCACTTACTCGGAGAAATTCCTGCGGGGGGCTGACCCATGCCTGGAGGCCCAATGCCCAGACCCTGCTTCTGGAGGCGGGTCCTCCTCTTCTCCTCCAGCTCCTTCTGGATCTTATAGATCTTCTCTGCTAGCAGGTGATAATACTCAGCCTGTTGAGAACAAGGAAAGCATTTAAAAAGGGTTAAAAAGGCTAGAAGATAAAAAGACCTTACAAAGTTTAATTTAAAATAATTAGCAACAGTAGAACACACTGGAAGCGGTTACTTAGTTGCAGATCTTGTAAATAGACAAAATCTTGTGCTCTAGGTTTTCACTCGAGTAACACAATGGTACATTTATTGTGTGATTTTAACAAACTACAGCTGGTTAGTGGTATTTTCTGAGGAAGCTAAAGTAGACAGAAACTTACTCTGCTGTTGGCTGACTCGTACATGTCCCCCTCAACTTTTCTGGCATAGGCCACCAGGTTCTCCATTCGACGATCCTTGAGGGCAGCAGGATCTGGAGTCGGAAAGATGGCCTGAACACTAGAGGTGGGAAAACAAATAGAAAAAGCTAAACCACACTCATAGTCCCCTTGAAAGAGCTTGTGTGACCAGTGTGTGAGTGTCTGTCTTGTTTGTGCAAAGTCTTAGCTCTGCAGTTTTTCCATGTTCAGTTAACATTATTATCCATCAGCAACAAGCATGTTCTAAGCTCTGACTGTAGTAGTACTTAGAGCGCTAGTGTGTTTGCGTACTTCCAGCATTAATGTCAACAAATAAAGTAACCTAGTCTTCACCTGTAAACACAGAAAGTTACATTTAAGAAGTGAAAAGGGGGGATATGATCAGACAGCTTGAATGAAATCGAAGAAGCTGGAGACAGGCTGGAGTGGAGGTTTGTTATTTGTTTTTGTTAGAGCATTTTGTGTAAAATGGGAACATTAAGGTAGTGCGGGGTCCCTCTTTAATACTCACAGTTTGTGTACCAAGTGGTTCCTTAAGTCCTGCGTAATGTCCTCATGCCAGCTTTTCCTCATACCTGAAGAAGAAGGAGGGCCTGCTGTCGGCATGGAGCCGACTCCACTGGCATCATTCATTAGACTGGAAGAGATAAGAGGCATGGTATGAATGATTAACTTTTTAAAAATACATGGACATGTCAAGTTGGTATGATGTAGAACTGTGATGACATGATTAAGCTGCTAGTTATGGTAGCTGATTTTAATGAAGGTTGTGTTTCCCTTCCTGCTTACCCTTGGCTGGTCACATTGAGGTGCATCATGGTATCCTGCAGCAGGTTAGCTTGGCTCTGAGTTGGAGCTCCCACCCCTCCATTGACTCCCATAGGATTTGCACCTAAACATGGAAAGGACAGGATATTGATAGTCTGCATGTGATATTCCCTTTTAATTGTAATGATTGTTACACTGTAATGGATGTTTCTGTTCAGACTGTATTCTTTTACCTTGAGCCATGTGAAAGGTTATTAAGGTACAAGTTCACTGAAATACATCTAACTCTTTTTATCACTGCCATTATAGAAAAAAAACATAATTCATATGCCACAATATGTAGAATAAATATTGGAAGTGATCTTAAAATCATTGTTATGAAAAATGCTAAGCTCTAAATCACAGAGGATGGCATATTTTTCCTCTGAAATACCCTAGAGATTGAGGTTGATTGAACATGCATTCTCACTCACCTATTGGGTTCAGAGTCCTCATGCCTGCCTGGCCCTGCATGCCTGGGTTGGCCATGTTGGGCTGAGCAGACTGAGCCTGAATCTGGTTACCCTGGTAAGTGAGGCCCAGGGCTGCGTAGGCTCTTTCTATGGAGCTGGGGTCAATCTGGCTTGGCTGGTTGAGGTTGGGAGCACTTGGTTGGCCACCAGGTACTGCTCCAAGAGAGCTGCCCAGACCTGCAGCAGCCGCACCAAGTAGAGCTGTCATGAAAAAAGAAGAGATGTTGTTAAATAATGCAACTGATCTGCTCTAATGGAAAAAAAAGAACTCGAAAAACTAAGGTCACGAAAAGCCTGTGACAAAATATTTACATGAAAACAGAAAAAAATTGATATTAAGTAAGTTATGGATGAATTTCCCCCCTACAACTACTGTTAAGGTTTTAATGCAGCAATATCAAAAAAAAAAATGAATTGACGATCTGACAATAACACAATATGATAATGTTACTTAGAAGAACAGTGTAGTAAGAACAAAAATAATGTGTTTGGTCAGATACAGACACTCACACTGCGGGTTCCTCTTGTCGCCAGCATTCTTCAGCGGCAGGCACACAGGACAGTCGTGCCGCGTGCAGTTCTTCCAATGGGAGATGATCTGCCTCGATGATGCACAGTGAGCCACTGAGAGGAAAAGGGCAGAAAGACAGGAGAAGTAAGGAAACACAGAGATATTAAGGGAGGAGAACGAGGCAGGAAAACAAAACTCAAACAAAGAGTTAAAGGTGCCTTTTTGTTGCAATTAAAAAAACATTCCTGAATCCAAAGGACACAGAAAAGGATTGTGAAGTTAACTGAATGATGTTGTTGATGTGTATATTACGATATAATATAGGTAAACTTCTGTATTAAAAATAGTCGTCTGTGCATCTATTTCCCTATACTGCGTATGCCTCCTGCAATGTTTGCTTAAGAGCTTTACTGTGGCATTGGGGGATATATATTCAGCATTAGAAAGTACACATCTTGTGTGTAACAAGCCTGCTTGTTAGATATATTATAGTTGCCTCTCAATCTAGAAGCATGCAGCATCCCTTTTACTCACCCTGGCAGGACTTGCCAGCCTGGCAGTGAGTCATGTGGTTGAGGACGTTCTTCATGGTACGACAGTGGGGCAGGTTGCACTGGCGGACTTCACCGTTGGCCTGCTCCCGCCGCTGGCACTTGTGTGCATGGAGCAGGAGCACCAGTTGCTGCTGGATGAGCTTGCGCTTCTCAGGGTCAGCTGTAGGTGGTGCTCCTGCTGCAGCAGTGGCTGCCGAAACCTGGGCACCTGGACCGACCAGACCTGCCTGAGCGTTAGGCACCATCCCTGTGGCCCCTCCTAAAGGTGCACCTGAAGGGCCACCCACGCCCGTTTGTGTTTGTTGAGAGCCCTGGAAAGGTAAGTGGGAGTTAATAAGTAGCAGGGACATGGAAGAGGCAAGATTTAAGTTGTCGTGAAATTGAGAGAGATAAGGTAGATGGAAGCAGGAAAGACAGGAAGAGAAGGTGGTGCTTAATTTACAAAAACAGGAGTGTGAGATATTAAAAGAACAGGGAAGTTATTTAGTGGGATACGAGGGAGGTGGGTTAAGGGCAAAAACAATTAAATCATTTTCAGTTTTAGACTTAATTGCTTCCCTACCATGGCAGCCATTCCTTGCATGGGCTGGTTCTTCTTGTCCACATTGAACTGGGCAAGACTGTTTGCCATGGGACCTTTGTTTTGGAGCTGAGGGCCCAGCCCTGCCCCTCCCAGGCCTTGATTCCCCTGCCCAGCATACGGACCTCCAAAAGGGCCCCCTGGATTTCCCAACATCCCCATCTTGGAAGAGAAAAAAACAATGGGGAACAATAAAAAGATATGAAGAGCGTGAGATGATGATGAAGGATACATCAAGCGAAGTCATTTTACAACTTAGTATGTAAGTGCACCATATATACTTTTTTACTGTTTTCAGTGATCATATTTGAGATGTAAATGTTACAGCAATTTTAGCTTTCTGTGTCTCTGCAAGATCCCAAACCTTAGCTCATAAATGATAATGACCTGTTGATATTTCTACACATCATAAATTCCATCAAAGCCAAATTTAAAAGGTTTTCATTTCCCAAAAATTATTAAATCATCTGTTATACCACTTGCACTTTCTAAACAGCAACTACTGAAGGAAGAGATTTCTCTTTTTTTACAGTATTAAAAATGTTATAAACTATTAGAAAATATAAAACAATATTTTGGAAACCAAAAATCTTACATCAACTACAGAAACACTGCCCAGCACATTGAAACCAGTTTTGAATAGTTCCCATTTTCTCAGATTAAACAGGTTATTTGAACATTTATTTTAAAATCACAGATCTGGTACTCATCAGTACCCTGCATATATCCCCTTCTGTTTATCATTTCAATTGCCTTAAAACCTTAAAACATTTTTTCACTCTTTTCGTACGCAACCCAGAAACCATCTCACTGCTTGTGATCTCTATGGCAGGATCAAACATCAGTGTCTCCGCGCCACATTCATTCATTCAGCGACAACAGCAGCTTGCCGCAGCAACATTTTTACTGTCACTCCTGAGGGACTGTCAATCACATAAGCAGAGCATTTTTCTGCCACTTCAACTCAAAGCATAAGAGCTAGAAAATACTTTTTCCATTTAGACGTAAGATCTTGACTCAGAATGAAACTTGCTCATGTGTTCAGTCATAAACAACAATACTTCAAGACAGATAGATACTTATTTTACCAATGTGCAATTTACAAATCCAATCAAGTTAAAATCAAAATAAATGTTATATCTATAACTGAAGGGGTCCTTACCTTGTTCATTGCTCCAGGTTGCTGGCCTCTCATCCCAGCCTGACCTCCAGCCCCCGGTTGCTGTAGGGTCTCAGCCAGCAGATTACTGTTGCCACCCATCCCTTGATTCCCAAAGCCCATCCTAGGGGAGCCATTCATCACCTGACTTCCCATCATGCCTGGCTGCTGCTGTCCATTATTGCCTTTCTGCTGTGCTCCCATCATGGCCCTGTTCATGCCACCCATCATAGTTGCATTCTGCTGCATCATGTTGGCCTGCTGCTGAGGGGAGAGGTGCTGCTGCTGCCCCTGGCCCATCATCTGTGGAGGCCCCTGGCCAGGGGAAGCTTTCATGTTTGCCAAGTGTTGCCCCATGGCAGTGGGGCCTCCTGGGCTACCCATGGCTCCTTGGTGCCCTTGTTGGGTAGACGACGGTGCTCCTGAACGTAAAAGCTCAGACAGCTGTTTGTGCTTGGCCACCGCATCCTGACCTCCACCAGGACCCCCTCCAGGGCCAAGACCAAGACCCATTCCTCCTGCCCCTCCACCTGGACCAAGCCCTGCAGGTCCTCCTCCCAGTGTGGTGTGCAACTGGCTGAGGTCTCCACCATTCAGAACCAGACCTGGTTCATTGGAACTGATGAGCTCGTCTGGGAGATCATGCTCCAGGTCGAACAGAGAGCCGAAATCTAAAATTGGGAAGAAAAAAAAAAATGGGGAGGACAATAAGTTGGGAGACAAATCAGAAGAAGCGTGAATAGGACAAAAAGGGCCACGATAAGATAGTATAATCCTTCATTTTTCAAAATTGTTGTGTGAAAACGACATTGCATGCTGACATTTAAATCTGATAAAAGATGTTTAGACGTGTATGAAAAATTGTCTCTGCAGGCATGCTATCCGGCACAACTAAACCGATCCAAATGAAATTTAGTGTGATTGTGAAGCTGGCATTCAAAAATATGTATGCAAACACACACACACCCACAAGCCCTCACAGAGAATCCCTGACCAGTAAAGTGATTCAACATGTTACTAAGGCAGGTTTGTACAGACAAGGTGACGAATGGACCATTTCAGAGAAGTAACACCACAAAATGGAGCCAAGTCGAAGGATATGCACACTAACTGCGTTCAACTGCATCTGCAAGGATCAACTGCACGCAGCTAAGGTAATTAAAAACATCTTGTATCTTAAAGATGGCTTCAAGATCAAACAATACACAACCCAACAGACCTTAAGCCAAAATGTTTGTATACAATGATAAGTTACGATATACATGACATTCACTTTTGAAGAAGACACCACTGTCAGATCGAGAATCATTTTAAAAAAGGTTTTGCATTCAGATAAACTGTGATGTGTTAAGTAATTGCTCAACATGAAAATAATATAAAAAAATCCCAAACCTTAAATTAACTTAATGTAAAAATCAACAACTTGTAGTCATTAGAAATAGCTTTTTGAAGTGAAAGCAGACACACATGTAATCTTGTGCATGAACTAATTCATTTAAATATTATTCTCAAATAACCCATAAACAGTCTGTATGGAAGTTGTGAGACACTACATGTGGGTGCAATAAATGTCACCCCTTTGATTCCCATAATTTCCTTGACAGCAGGGCACTAAACCTGCTCATGAAAGGTAACATGTAGGACTTCAGGGACAACCATAGCTGAGTGGACACCCTGCGATGCAACTGTTTAAGGGCAATAATTGTGTGAATGATTAAGCGATTAAATCCGAGTTTCTACTTCGTGCATAGATCATTATCTGCCTTGCTGGTTAATATCGCAGTGGCTGATCATGGCGCTGTCCATGCTCCTCAGTTTTTACTCGAAGGCCACTATTCCAGCTGCTGTCACACGACATCCATAAAAACACACCAACAATGGCAATTTAGGCTCAACAATCAGTCGGACCTGTGGGCCTAAATTTAGCTCCGCAACAAGGCTAAACACACCAGATTGACAACCTGTGTTTTTCTTAACATTAGAGAACAGAGCTAATGTTAATGTGAGTTATGATGGGGCAACACAACAGATTGTTTTAGTAGCCCTCAAATCTCAAGATAACAGAAACGAGTTAGCTGTAGCAGACAGCCACTTTAACACGGCTGTAACACAACAAAAACTTTATTACAAGTTGTCTTGGCGTTTATAAGCCCCGGTTAAAGTAGCCCATTAAAGACACGGGACCGTCAGTTGAGGACCCCGCATTCAGTTAGCTAACATAGCATTAGCCGACTGAGCTAACAGAGCTACCTCCGGCTAAAATGGCTGTTAGCATGCAAGCTAGCTGTGGGAGCTCCTCTTCACGTCCGACACACACACTCATTAGCAAGCTAACGTTAGCAAGCTACGACAAAAACAGAGGAGTAATCACGCGTTTTCCTCGCCTTTCAAGTGGACACAAGCCGTTGAAAATTAATAAACCGATTGATTAACACTGTAACAAACTGTATCAGTAATAAATACTTACCATTTCCATCGCTGGCGGAGGCGGAAAGTGCCGGAGAGGAGAGTTTAGGCCTCTTGGCTGCAGGCGGGCCAGAGTCCAGAACGTTCTCGGCCATATTTTTTCGAAATAAAAATATATAAAGTATCCACAACTGCAGACGTTTTCACGCCCTTAGAAGCTCATTCCTTTTCGTTTCCAATATTGCGACTTTTCCCCCTCCTTTTGGGGGACTAAGAGGGGGAAAGTCCCGTGTACAAATTACTCCTCTTTCCCTGGGTTCGCCTCTCGATTTCAGCCTCGGCGTATATCAACCCCCCTCCCTCCCTCGTCGGATTTTTTGTTCTTTATAAATTTCTGCCAGCGGAGGAGGAGGGGGTCGGTGAAAGTAAAGAGGGAGACACACGCAGCGGCTTCCCTCTAAACTTACACAGCGTCTTCGGATGTAAATAAACTGTCCCCGGGTCTCTCTTCCATGCTTACATCCGTCATTTCGACCTCCTTTCCAGCGGAGTCTGGATGGAGATAATGTCGGGCAGAGCAGGCTTGTTTGCCTGCGAAGTGATGGTGGTGCTGCTGGTGGCAGCGGGTAAGGATGAGGGGATGCAAAAATAAAATAATAAAGCTGACAAATATGCAGCCGTGGTGGTGGATGACATATAATGCTCATTCAAAGAGTTGTGCATGTAAGCTATATAATAAATAAAAGAGATACGTGATTTATGGAGAATTCATCTTTGAAGAAACCTGAACTTGCCACTGGAAGGTTTAATTAAGTTGGATTACGCTAAAAGGCTATTTAACATGCAAGTAGCCTAAAGTTATTACCACTTTTTGCGGCTATTCCTTTTAAAATCAAATATATATTTTCATAGATTTATTGGCCTATAACTTTCAGTGCAGCAGACTATGTTGGGTTCACAAATACAAACAGCCTAATGCAAATCTTGAAAGATTGGTTGAACTAATTCCTCACTAATTAACATTTTCCAAATTAAAGACGGAATCCTGTCATCGTTTATTTCCTTTTTGTTTGTCTTCTTCAGTGGCATGGCTCCATGCATACATTTGTGAATCCTCTTTTATACAGCACAGAAGAATGCAATTTCCTCAGCCTATCCTTCTGTTTACTCTGCATTAAACCCTCAGTTAAAAAAATATTCTTCCTGTCTTGGTTTTGCACCAAAACAGCCACCAGTCTTTACTCAGTCACTCACTGGTGTGTATGTATTCAGCATATACCTGAGTCTATAGACTTCACAAAACAACTGATTCCATTTCAATCGTTGCATCGACTTCACGGTTTTAAACTGCAAAGAAATCAGTTTGAAAAACACTTTATTATCTCAACCTACAAAGTGGTCATTCATGTTGTAGGCCTAACTACTCCTAAGCCATTTGATCTCGTTTTAATGCACACAGGTAACTCTTAACCTTTCAACCCTCAATGCTTATCTATGTTTCAGTCAAAATTTTGCATCTATAAAGTTTATCTCCTTGTTCTTAAACTGGGGTTGGGGATACCCTCTTCGAATGCCCCTATGGTATACGAATAAGTCTCCTCCAGGGTGCAATTTTAGTGGACAAAATGTGATTAAGTGCTCTCCTGGTTGTTCTTCCAGTGGTCAAATCTGGGAACATGCCCTCCAGGGTGCCCTTCCTGTGGACTAAAAGTGGCAGCGTGCCCTCAGCCCTCCATGGTGCCCATCAGTGGACATAACTATTTCCCTATAAATATATGACGACTTTTAGTGTGCTGGTGCCACACCTTATAGAAAAGGTGCCCTTATCATTATTTTCGCTCCTGCCCCTTAAACATCACGAGTCTGCTATTGTTTGTGAGACTTTTAGAGTAAGATGCCTAAATTGAATGAACACGTTGAAGCACAGAAGTCATTTAAAAACACTGCACCATTGGATCAAATGAAATACACTTACAGCATGTGTTTTATGTTTTTATACATAATGATGTGTTCTGGAATTAAGAATGAAGTTTCATTCATCTTAAATGTGTTCGGCCAAAAGGAGAACACTGTCATGTTAATGCTTAATATGATAAAGAGTAAAGGACTTACACACTATCCGTAAACCTGTTTGATTTCATGCTGTATTTATATCAATTATGCAGATGACATTCTTTGTAGGGGAATTCAACAGACAAAGTCAGAAAATTAGGTATTTAATGCATCTAAATGAAAAATGAAATCTCATCGAACAAGTTGAACATCTATAAATGTCTACAACACGTAACAAGGCAGCAGAGGTAATTTTTCAAACTTAATTGCCAACAGAATACAATCAGAAGTCTGTTTTAGTTTCTCTGCATGCAATCTTGTGAGTATTATATAGTAGTAAGTTTTGTATTACAAATCTGCAGCCACTTCTTCTTGTTGTCACATCCACTGACTTGCTTTAATGTGATCGAAAAATGGGATTCCATTGCGTCACAAAAGTTTCATTAAACATCTCTATCACATAATAACCAAATCGGTGAATATATATGTGTTGGAATCAAACCCTTGTGGTGTGGTATCATGCCCAGTCAGAGAACTTCATCAAGCCATGGCTGGATCAACCCACCAGGGGGCCACATGGCACACAAGGACCCTGTGCCAAGTCTACCAGCATTAGTTTGCTGCAAGGCAAATACCATACAGGGTCTAAGAATACATTTCTAGATTAAATTGTATGTGCACAAATATTTAATAAAATATGACTAAACTTAACATGCCTTAATAATGCATGACCCATAATTAAGGTCAAAATAAAGGTAAAAATAAAACAATATTTTTAAAAAAAGTACTTAATATAGCCTAAATATAAAGGGTGGACAGTGAGTGAAGTTTCATATATTTATATATCAGCATGTATACAATCTATAGAAATTTGAAAGCAACAAGAGTTAACAGGTTTAAAGATTTTAATCAGTGTACATTCTTTAACAAATATAAATTTAACCAATTATGACACATAGGCCAACTGTGAACTTGTGTCCTTCAGGGTCCTGTGGAAGTTCCCTTTTCTGCCAGGTCAGTAATCCAGCCTCAAACAGGTATCAGCCTTATTTTCTGCTGTTTTTGGACTTTTTACCTCTCTTACTTTCACCCTGGGCATGAACTGAAGGACCCCACATTTTGAAGGGGCAGCAAGTAGACATTATGACATCAAAACCTGCAGAAGAGCGTGTATGGAGCCCCAAAAGTGACCACATTACCTGAAGGATGATCTGAGGAGTTTGTTATGAGATTCATTTATAAATAATACAAAATCAAACAAAAGTAATGTATTGATATTTCATCACTAAGTATATGAACACTTGGTGGTGGTGCATCTATTACCTTCATTAACAACTGCTTAATTGGGGACTTTGGTGGCCTAGTGGTTAGTGGGCATGCTCCATGTACAGAGGCTGTGGTCCTCCAAGCAGGAAGCCCGGGTGTGAATCTGACCTGTGGCTTCTTTTTTGCATGGCCTTCTGACTCTACACTATCCTATCTCTAAAATAAAGGCCTAAAAAAGCCCCAAAATGAACCTTTGAAAAACAAAAACAAGTGCTTGATCACAAGAAAAACAAAAACAGTTCACTTTAAAAGAAAAGGCAGACAAGCATTACCATAGTCTGATTCTAAAAGGTTGCACTAAGTGGCTTTCATACAGGATACCATGGTCTGCCAATAAATGTGAAACACACCTTTCATTATAGGGAAAAAACAAATGACAGACATAGTGCGATAGAATTGTTGGCAGTGACCATCCAGGGATAATTTCCATTTTCAGAAGCTTAAAAGAATCTTAAATTCAACTCTTAACCCTCCATTCAGACACTTAGTGTCTCATGTTGCACCTTGTAAGAACAGACATCACTGCCTGTTTACCTCTCCATACATCATGCTTTAAATGGGGCTAAATCACATTACTTGCAGTGCATTACCTGTAAATGCATTGTGTATATGTTTGTGTATGCATGTACTAAGCTGTGTTCTTTATATGTGCACATATATAAAGAGTGGCCTTAAGAAGATAGAATGATAGAAGCTGCTCTCTTTATCCATCAGTGAAACCTTTTGGACCTGTGTTACTGTAAATGAAAAATATATTTCAAATGTTTTTCCTGCTCTTTCTGTGTGGCTTTGCATGTGTTTACCTCAAATAGTACTATCAGCAAAAATATCAAAAAGTTAAGAACAAATACATTTACAGTAATTAAATATAAGTAGAAAAGTAATAATAATAATAATAATAATAATAATATAGTACTAGAAATTATACACTATGTAAACTTTCACTTCTGGAAAGACAGAGAAGTAAAAAAACACAAACAGTGTCGCATATTAAGATGAGCATTTCGATGCAGTCATTTCACATATGAGTCATGTGATGCTGTTAAACAGTCTGACTGCAGATGGGATGAACAACCTGCGGTTGCGCTCTTTCTTGCAGGGTGGGTGTCTCAGTCTGCTGCTGAAGGAGCTGCTCAGGGTCCCCACAGTGTCACACAGGGGGTGAGATGGGTTGTCCATGATGGATGTCAGCATGGATAACATCCTCCTCTCACCCACCTCCTCTACAGAGTCCAGAGTCCAAGACAGAACTGGCCCTCCTAAACCAGTTTGTTGAGTCTCTTCCTGTCCCTCTCTGTGCTCCCTCCTCCCCAGCAGACCACTGCATAGAAAAGTGCAGACGCCACCACTGTGTCATAAAAAGTCTGTATCAGAGTCCTGCACACTCCAAAGGACCTCATTGGCCTCAGCAGGTGCAGTCGACTCTGGCCCTTCTTGTACAGGACGTCTATGTTGTGGGACCAGTCCAGAGTGTTGTTGAGGTGAACACCCAGGTATTTGTAGGTCTCCACCATCTCAATGTCAAAGCCCTGGATGTTGACCGGTGCATGGGGTGTCAATCACCATTTCCTTTGTCTTGCTGGCGTTGAGCTGAAGGTGGTTGGGCTCACACCAGTCAACAGAGTCCATGATGACCTGCCTGTCCTTCTGTTTATTCCCACGATGGCTTTGTCATCAGAGAACTTCTGCAGGTGGCAGCTCCCAGAGGTGTGACTGAAGTCCGAGATGTACAGGGGGAAGAGAAAGGGTGAGAGAACTGTCCCCTGTGGGGCCCCTGTACTGCAGACCACCATGTCAGACTCACAGTCCTGAAGCCTCGCGTACTGTGGTCTGTTGGTGAGGTAGTCCGTTGTCCATGCAGCAAGAAGACAGTCCACTACAGCTCATTCCAGCATCCCTCAGCGTACAGGCCGGATGGTGTTGAAGGCACTGGAGAAGTCAAAGAACATGACCCCTCACAGTGCTGCCGTTGTTCTCCAGGTGAGTCCGCGATCTGTGCTGCATCTACACCTGTATGTCCAGTTGTTAGGTGAACTGAGTGGATCCAGACTTGAACTCACCGGATGTTACAATGATTCTATAGATGAGAATGTGACTAGCTGTTTGTCTCTGTCAGCCCTGCGATTAACTGGCAACCATATCAAGGTGTAGCCCACCTCTCACCTCATGACAGCTGACATCCGCTCCAGCCCCATCGTGTCCCTGAACTGAATACGATTTTTTTAATGATTGTAAGAACTTGACTGATCTTGGAAAGAGCAAGCAGTGTAAAGGTTTAAGTCAATGCCCAGGGTATTTATCATGGAATTTCTCACTATTGCCAGGATTTTTACAAACAAAGAAAATAAATTGATTAATGGAGAAACTAGTGCAGATAATATTCAATTGGCTACAGCCCTACACAGAAAATTTACACTTTTATCTCCACCTAAGCAAGAAATGGCAGAAAATTGTGTCTACATTAATGTAGGAGTTATCCAATGGTATTCTATGTAACTACTGTATGAAAGTCACATGGACTACTTTCACTTTAAAATCTTGAAATACCTTTCCTGGGCATTATAACTGCTTATATCTTATATCAAAATGAATTCTTCAGTGCAGGAGTTTTACTGCACATCATGTGTAGCTGATCTGTTCTTCCAATTACTGTAAGTGAAGGATTTGAATTCTTCCTCCACTGAAAAACATTTATATTTGAGAGAATGAGATAAACAAGACAGGACTGGGGGTCACCAAGGTTATTAGGACTTATCAGTACCATTGAATTGAACTAAGATTGAATAAAATCCTGGTTATAGATTTTGGTGATATAGGTTGACATGGAAAATGATGGATAAATTTGGACCTGATGATGGCTCAAAAGTAAAGACCACAAAGTAGCAAAAAACAGAACTAGAACCCCTGAAAGCCCTGCCAATCAGAAGAAATGTGTACATGTTTCTTATATCTTTCTTAACACTAAAGTTCAGAACAAACTGAAAAACAAACATGGCTTTCTTGCACCCCTGAAATCTCTCATCTGAACTAACAGGTCAAAGATGAAGCAGTCAACTGCACAGCATCCCCTCACACTTTGGCTCACACAGGACACAATGCACGCATCCTGTTCATGGTGTTCAATACAATCATCCCAGACGTGTTTCACACCAGAATCAACCAGCTCAGTGTTCCAGCCCCATCTGTCAGTGGATCACAAACTCCCTGGAAAGAAAGAGATGAGCCTCAGGAACATCACATCCAGCTCCCAATTAACATTGCCATCCTCCAGGGGTGTGTGCTTTCCCCACTGCTCTTCAATATCCACATCCACAGACATCCACATAATATAGGGTTATATCACACCTCTACATAGCTTATGTACACCTCTGATGAAGTCAGATCCACCTGGAGTTTATTCAACTCAAAACCATGGAAATGACAATGGACTTTAGATGGAGTCCCTCCAGTCACTGTCTGTTCTGGAAACCATCAGATTTCTGTGATCCACAATCTTATCTAGTCCTACCCTTTAACAACCTTTACTGCTTTTATTTAGTTTGTTCTCTGCACATCCGTCATAGTCTGGTTTGGATCTCCCACCTAACAGGACAGGAACAGACAACACCAGACGTCACCACAGTCTTTGTTGTCCATCACCTACCATACATGACTAACATCTGGTAATGGGAAGGAAACATCACTGCAACCTATAACACATCACACACAATCTGTTCAAACCTCTCCACTCTTTTAGGCACTACAGAGCTCTGCACAGCAGCAGAACAACCAGACTTAGGAAGAGTTTCTTTTCACAGGAGCGACAGCGTCAAGAGCAATCCCTGTGCAGTAACTCTGTGAAACAAACGTTCCCAGTACCTGTAAATCATACTATCTCATTGATTAAATGCAAGTTTTGAATGCCAACCCTCAAACAAAAATTTTCTTATGCATACTTCCCTTACAGTAACATTTATCTACCTCATGTAGCTTATAAGGCAATGTATCATTAATCATGTTTATTTAAGAACCTTAAGAAATCTTAACCACTGCACCATGTTACTTACAAATGTATTTTTTCTGTTTACTGTTTATATATATACTTTTTATTACGTTTATTTAATGTAGATATATAGCTTAATATGTATGTTTAAACTTTATGTCTTTGTTTGGATCAATACGTTTATGCAAATTTCTGTGTTTACAGTTTAGTACAGAGTCGATCTTTATCAAACCTCAAGCACAGACAAAAGGAGGCTGGCCAACAGGTGCCCATAAATAGAAAACTAACTAATGTGTACACTTTTTTAAATATTCTATGCGTATGTATGTATCTAGATTAAGAGACCAAGACCAAAAGAGATGAATCATAACCAAAGTGTCATTGTACCTTTATTGATCAACCTTGCATATTGAAATTAATTCCTGCATATGAGTTATATTGTCATTACCCTATAACACATTCGTTTTTCAAAATAAGTACATGGACTCTAATGGCCAAAAAAAAGAGAGAAATACAGTATGCACACATTTGTGAATTTTCTCTGAAATATGACCAAACAAAACAAAAATAAATACAAGCTACATGCCACCTACAAAACGTATCCAGCAAATCATACTTCGAATATTTCTCAAGTATCATCCTGCAGATTAGATAATATGAGATTTGTAAAGGTAATTCACTGTAAAACTCTTCCAATCCTGTTAAGGCCTCAATTCCCATAATGCCTTGCCAGTGTCTGATATACAAACTACAATGACGTCACAGGTAAGGGACCGCAGTACTGTTTTAGAGAGGTCTAAGAAGTTATAGCAAAAAAACAAATAGTTTAGCTGTTTTTTATAACAGCCCAAAGCCTGCCTAACATTATATGTTTGAACCTTTTCAAGCCGCAGACTTTGAGTTATAAAAAGCGAAATGCTGCTTCATGATTTGTCAAACACGCTGTTAGCACTATTAGCTGCTAGCTAGCACGTACAGTAGCATGTGAACTATCACAGTTTGTTTATGTTTCGACCAGCTTGTCTATTAACCTTTGAGCTGTATTAGTTTATCCATTATCTATGTAGCTAAATTAATTGAAACGTGTTTGTTGCAGTGCATTTAGGCTTGTTAACAATAGAGTGATACTTATTGTTTGTTTATTCATCTAACAAATGTTTCTTATGTTTTGGTTTGTAGTCAGAAGATTTATAATAACGCTTCAATTATTTCTTGTTTTTGATTGAGACTCTGTTACGAACTTTAAAATAGTGTCCAAGTAAATATTCTCAACCAATCAGGTTATTGTTATAAATTAAACCATATTTCCTCAGACCATATTCAAAACAATGTTTACAGTCTCATACAAATCGTTTAGTGTTTGGTACTACCTAAAACAAATGTCATCAACTATATTTTCTGACATTTAAAAAACACTATGTCTGCTTGATTTAACATAATTATAATCATCACTTTCTTCTCCAGGGCTCATAAAACAACTTAAACACAGTTTAAAAGAAGAAATGATGTGTTGGATTTAGATCCTTCTTTGTATTCTGAGGCATCGAGCGACCACAGCGATGCCTTATCACTGTGTAGCCTATGGATGCGGCAAAACGGCAGAAGATGGTGTGGCACTGTTTAAATTCCCCAAGGACCAGCAAGAATTTCTGAAATGGGAAAAGCAGGTCCAGAGAACCCGCAACAATTGGGTCGCCACACCAAACTCTTACCTCTGCAGCGAGCATTTCGGCAGGGAGTATTTTGAACCCAGACCACACACAGCGGCTCCGAAGCTGAAGCCTGGAGCGGTTCCTACGGTGTTTGTCCGTCCACACTGTTCCTCCTGCAGCGGAGTGGGCTGCAGCAAGTGCCTGCCTGCTATCCAACGCCGGGGCATTACAGCCGAATCCAGTGTGAGTAGTAGTTTTCATGGAGAGCGTCAACTTGAATTTTGTTTCCAATATTTGTACACATTTTGTGTAAAATTGGACTTGACACATTTGTTTTCTTTTATTCCTCTTTACAACACACATTCAGTTAGACGATAACAATGGAGGAGGTGACAAAGAGAATCCAGCAGGAGGACGGGTTAAAGCAGGACATAAATACACAGAGGATAGACCAGGTACGTGATGAGAGAGCGAAGTTTGAGAAACATAAATACCACTTTTTGGTTTCATTGTATGTACATTTTTAATATTTCTAATAAATCCAAATGACTTTTGGATTTTCTCTGTAAAACCCCTTGAATCCTCTGTTTTAGCTCTTGGGTATGTAAATGAAGTCAGATGAAGTAAATTATACTAAAAGGTGTTTTATGTTTTCATCTTTACAGCAGTGTGTGAGATGTGTGGCACCACTGGCACCTTAAGCACCTTCTTTTCGAGGACCAAGCGTTTCTGCAGTTTATCCTGTTCACGTTCCTTTTCATCGAACTCCAAGAAGACCTCCATTCTCGCACGCCTGCAGGTGAGGAAAAGATGAGATGTTGCTGTGCACAAACAGCACTGCATCATGAACACTGTTTGCTGCCACGTAATCATTTAGAAGTAAACCACAGAGACCTGCAGAGAGTTGATAGATGTATAGTGTAGTTATATCTCCACCACTTATAGAAAAGCAGTGACCGGTTTGTCTCTCTAACACAGCCCTCCAGAAGTCTTCATCCAGATGTTCCTTATTTCTCACACCTCTTCTTCAAACACTGCCCTTCTCTTGTTTTTGATTCCCTATGCAGCCCTCTTTACTGCTAACACAACTACCTCTTTGTGTTTGATCCTCTCAGAGGTCAGACTGCAGAAGCTTCTATAAAGCCTCTGCATCCCTCTTACGTAGAAGTTCTGTGTAACTATCTCTGAATGCTCTTCTGATCAACATGTGTGTGTAGTACATACTGTGTTCATTTTGAACTGCTTAGGTACAGCATAATATTGAAGTGATGGTAGAATGCTGAACAGTGTGAAAGACATAAAAACCTCAAGGGGATGTGGTCAGACACTTCTCTTTCAGCATTTAAAAGCAGCAGTAATAAGCACATTTTGCAGTTCTTTTGAACTGAAAACTGGCACATGGTGTTTTATAAACAATTCATTCTCCACTTAAAGGCTAACTTGTGAGAAAAAAATCCAATATTTCCTTCAGGACACTGACATAGTTTGCTGCTTTGTTTATCGAATGTTGCCTCCAGTGGGTTTTATTTATATTCCCGTGAATAATAATTGTGACCAAAAGGTGGCGGTGTTTCCTTTAAAAACAAATGTAAACGAGGAGGAGGAGGAGAAGAAGAAACCCGCGCTCTGCTTGAAAGTGTTACCTCACCTGAGGGGAAGCCCACCTGCGTCTCTGCTTGTTTTGGTTCTTTAATTCATTATGTATGTGTAGACATAAGTACATTTATGTATGAGTCAAAATGATTCATACGTGCTGCATTGGTTCATGATGGAAAACAAAATATCCGAAGCAACTAAAAGATTTAAATCGATGAATAAGGCCAGTGGCTGATTCATTGGTGAGGACAAAGCAAAGATGCAGCCGAGCTGAAGTTGATCTTTTCTATGCTTTGCATTGGTTGTATTTTAAAGGGTTAGTTCGGAAAAAGTGGTATGGGGACCATATCAGAAGCTTATCATGCAAAATACAACAGATGGAGCAACAGGCATGAGTACCGGAAGTTAAGCCAAGTACTGCTACGGGTGGGGTTGGCAGCAAAGCGTTTTTTAGCAGTCAAGAAAAGGCCTTAGGATCTTAATTAATCAATTGCCGTTCAGGTGTAGTTGATTTTTTGGGGGGCTTTTTTTTTGCCAGCGGTCATGTAACTTTTACTGAGCACTATATTTCGCCGCGGAGCAACTATTTTGTGTCACAAGGTGTTGCTGTGCGATCCGCATGAACCTTTAACTATTGTTGAGGTTTCCATGATGGTGCGTGTTTGTGTTTTTCCCGGCTGTGCAAACAAAGAAGTTTCTGAGTTACCGTACAGATTTCATCCCATCCCATTGGGAGATATTGGTGTGAAACATTTGTGGCTACTAGCACTGAAAATAGACCCCGACACATCGCGAGCAGCGCTGAAGAACCTCCGCGTCTGCAGCGATCACTTCTCTGACGAGGATTATGAAACACCTGCGACAAATAACAAAAACCAACACAAGCTAAAAATCACTGCTACACCCAAAAATCAGGTAAGATAGCACCGAACTAGTCCTGTTTAAATGAAACTATTCAAAAAACAACTAGTTACAATGTAAGTTACACACAAGTCGAAAATATCTCCCCCGCCCCCTCTCTACCCTGTCTTGATTGGCAGAAACGTTTTATGAACAATTAATGTGTTGGGGAAATATAAATTAAAATATATATATTTTTTACATTTTTTATTTAATTTTTTTACATAAAAATATAAATTAAAATAATTGGGTTCTTTTACATTTTTTATGTAATTATTTACATAAAAATGTACATAAACAAATTACATACATTTTTTATTTATTTTTTATTAACAATAAAAAATGTTTTGCACAAAACGTTTAGAATTTGTTTCTGATTATTGTATTAAGAAACAAACTTGTTCACAAATAGGCTATGTCAAGAAATTTTGTAAAGTTGTTGTTTTAACTGTATCCATGAGTTTGTCACACTGTGCTGTCATGTGTTGCACAAAATATTTTGCTTTTTTATGCTGATTTTTAATCAGATTTTTAAGTGTACTTCTGACAATCATCGTGTGTGATCCAGGAGTTTCAGATTGCTCTTTTTCTATTTTGATAGACGATTGTTAACTTTCTTTTGTAAGTGAGTTTTGATGGTTGAAAAGTGCTGAAAAGTTTTCGGTCTCTCAGCTCAACTGGTCATGACCATCCATCTCGGACCTGTTCTGTTTATGACTTCTTCTTGATTAAGAGACATGAACTTGTCTTCATAACCCCAGTGCTTTTTCTTGGGATCCAAATCATAAGGGGAATGATCCGGCCCGGCTCTGTTCTGAAGATGTCATAATATATCTAGTTATTTGTCTATATATCAATATATTGTTATAGAAGTTGTTGTTTGAAAAATAAATGTAGTGCCAAAGGAAAGGGCAGCAAGGTAAAGAGATAAAACAGAGATAAACACTTGATAGGCTTTATAACTTTCATTGGGCTGACTGTCTCAACCTGTTCCCTGACTGTGTAGAGTACAAAAAAACTCAGGAGGATGAATTAGGCCGGGGCAATATGACTAAAAATATTATATCACAATAAAACGTTTTAGTCGATATCGATAATTATAACGATAAATGTCAAATCATCATTTCTTTCAAATGTAAAGGCTGATCTTTGCGCCTGAGTGAAAGTAGAAGGAACCAGATGGTTGATGTTGGTTTAACTATTCTTGATTGTCAGAACCGGACATACTACACTTGAACAGAGGAACACATCAGTATCTTTAGCACAGTGCTGGAAAACACTGACATGAGAGTTTGCTGCTGGACAGTGACACTTTGGACGTTTGGTTGTTTCTTGCTTTCTGTGTGTTCTAACAGGTTTTATTGTTTCAAATGGTGGAAAAGGTTTGTGGTGTTTTAGCTGCTTGGGTTCTGTAGTAATTATAGGATTACATCTATCAAACATTTGCCATATTTATATTAAGAAAAATGATATCATGATTTGTGATGGTTACATTTATCACTACAATTATCGTTTTATTGCCCAGGCCTAGGATGAAATTACATTTCATAAGCATTCTTTTCTTCTCTCCTCTTCTGTCTCTCTTCAGGGAAAGCCACCGTCGAAAAAAGCCACAGTGCTGAACAAGGTGAACAAAGCTCCTGCAGCCCCATCGGGAGCAGAAGGTGAGGACACACACACACACACACACACACACACACAGAGACAGATCTGGACTTCATTATAGCAGTTAGTAAGTATATATGTCATGCTGGAGTTTAGGGACATTTTGGGATCATTCTGATGCCAGTGTGAACTCGTCTAAAGGTTACCTAGCGACAGAAAAGACACTTGATACCAGTGTTTGGTGTTTACTTTGAGATATTATATTTCAGCTGATGAAAGTGAACATCTAAAATCTTACCACCTCTCTTCTTTCCATCCTGTAGCATCGCCTGCTCGTTTTGAGTGGGGCGCCTACTTGGATAAAGAAACGTCTCTGGCTGCGTCAGTGTCCTGCTTCAGACATGTGAGCCTTATCTGAATGGAGTATTCAAAATGATTAAAAAAATAGTTGGTCAAATACAAGCAACTTCACTCTGAATGCCGCTGATCACACTGAGGGTCTGTTAGGAATCATGTGACCTCCCCTCCTGCAGGCCCCGCTCTGTGCCCAGTGGGACGACATCCATGTGGGGATGAAGGTGGAGGTCCTGAACTCAAACGCAGTCCTGCCCAGTAAAGTCTACTGGATCGCCACGGTCATCCAGGTTGCAGGTGAGTACATTTATCAGTATGTGTTGATTTGACCCCCCACACTGTGGAATTATAAAACTGTATGATCACAAGTCAGACCAGCTGTCATTGTTTTCTTATTCCTCGTGAATCTTGCATTCTGTTTAAGGCCGAGTGGTTTCCAGTTTGTTTATATTGTAAAAGCCTTTGCACCCAAGGTGAAAGACACATGATCCATCCATCTACAGTTGTCAGTTGCACAACAAAATAAGCTGCAGTGCACAAGAAACCAAAGCTCAGATCAATAATGACAGAGAATAAGTCTTCCTTCAGAAGATAATCTTTTTCTCAGAAACAGTATTTTGACTATTGTACTACACATTTTACGATTAAAACGTGACAAGAGCGTCGTCGCAAAAGTGCAACAGAAGGAGAAACAGAAGACTTTCCAAACTGTAGAAAAGACCTAAAAAGACAAACAATAAACTTGGAGATGCATGTCTTTTCTTGAACTTAATCACAGATACAGAAAGTTGTTTTCAGCTGTTTATTAGCACTTGTCTGCTGCTGCCTCTGCTCTACAGAACCCTGCTATTTAAACAGGACAGGGGAAGTGTGTAGACTAGAGGGAGGGGGAGGGGGAGGGGAGGGGGGAGCTGAGGGATGAAGGATGAAAGAGATGTCTGAAGAGAGCGTTTGTTTTGATCTTAAAATCTGCTCTGAAAGTAGCATAGTAAGACTTTAACAATCCAATATCTGGTCCTTATCAAAGCGTTCATGTGGGTCTGACTTGTGCCGTGAAGTACTAACTCAACTTGTTTTCTTTTTTGTGTCTCCAGGATACAAAGCTCTGTTGAGGTATGAGGGGTTTGAACACGACAGCAGCCACGATTTTTGGGGCAGCCTCGTGTCAGGAGAGCTGAACCCAATCGGGTGGTGCGCCATGACCAGCAAGCTGCTGGTGCCACCGAAAGGTGAGAATTCTCACTACAACTTTCCCACCCCATGTACGGAGGCTGTGTTCCTTTGGCTGGGGGGGCCAGGGGTTGAAATCAGACCTGTGGCTCCTTTCCTGCATGTCGATTCTCTCTCTCTCTCTCTCTCTCTCTCTCTCTCTCTCTCTCTCTCTCTCTCTCTCTCTCTCTCTCTCTCTCTCTCTCTCTCTCTCTCTCTCTCTGATTTCTGACTCTATACAGTGTTTAGTCATGATTGAATGTAGCAGTTGATGTGTTAAAATAATATTTTTTGGAATCTGTTTGTTCTAACTTGACAAATTGTGGGTCCACAGATGTAAATCAGAACATCCCAGATTGGAAAGACTATCTGATGAAGAAGCTGGTGGGGGCTGACACTTTACCTGTTGACTTCTACCTGAAGGTAAGCGTGGAGGCTGCTTCATAATAAATCAACCAATTTATCTGATACGTCTGAAATGCACACTTTGAACAGATGTTTGAATTTGTCGACATTTATTGAATACGATCAGCATGTCTTTTTACCTCATCGACCCCCTCCCCTCCCCTCCTCTTCCGCAGCTCGCAGAGAGCATGAGGACCTCCTTCAGAATCGGCTCGCGCGTGGAGGTGGTGGATCCCAAACACGTGAGCCGGACCCGCATCGCCCTCATCGACTCGATTGTCGGCGGCCGTCTGCGGTTGGTGTACGCAGACCAAAGTGACGCCCCTGAAAACGTTACCCTCGACTTCTGGTGCCACATGTGGAGCCCCCTCCTGCACCCGATAGGCTGGTCCAGCAGAGTGGGTCATGACATCAAAGCACCCGGTAGGTTTACGATGTTGATTTTCCACACATGATATTGTATGTGATATTCTGTATTTACAGAAAGGCTCAGAAGTAATGACACGTGTCTGCGATGAGGTAACGTTTTCTAAAAATCTGACGTCAAGATAAAATGTAACTACAGTAGATCTGTTTTCTTTCTCATTAGTCGATTGCTGTAGCCATTGAACAGATGAAGTCAGATTTATTTTGCCATGGTAGACAAACACTTAATGGACGAATGCTTCTTTCTGATTTCAGTGAACAGTATGGAAGCAGCTACTTCCCGGGGACACTCCGACAGTTCATTCCTGCTCTTTAAGAAGGTGAGGACGGGGTCAAATAAAAAAACAGCTGCTTTGGGCTGTAAGTCATTTTAAAATGCCTTCAGCAGTCGCAAACTGTCGCAACAAAACACATCAATAAATCACATTAAAACTATCAGAAGAGTCAATATTCTAACCATTCATCTTTCAGCTGTGTGGCTGGAGATTAAAGTCCTGCAACACATCAGCACCCAGCTGACTGTTTTATTTGACCCAAGCCTAGATGTGGCACTTTGAAAGATGATTACATTGTTTGATTCAACCCTGTTTTATGTTTTCTGGTGTTTACAACCATTTTGAAAATTGGTGGATTGCCTCAGCTGGGACCCAGCCGTAATGGCTGCAGAGTAAACCTTGTGGGCAAGTTTTCCCAATTCAAGTATGAAAACTTAAAGTGTAGTTTTTTTCCCCCCTGAGATCCTCAGATTGTTTATAAATAGTCGTCAATAAAGGTCTGTCTTTGTATGAGCTCTACCGAGAGACTTAAGATCCCTTCTTCAAACCAGAAATAAGCGTACTTTTACCCTGCAGAACACAGGAGTTGCTGGTCTACCTCTGGTTTGTTATAATGTTGGTGTTGTAACCGGTTAGTTTGGAACCCACACAAGTTTTGTGTAACACAAGAACAATTGGTGGTCATATAATATCCTCCTTTTCAACAAATTTAAATGAGTCTCTGAGCTCCTTAAAACATGTCTGTGATGTTTCTTGCCAAAAGTCCACTCTGATCCTCTATTTGATCATGTCTATAAACCCCTCTATTTAAACCCTGCTCAGAACAGGCTGTTTCTGTAGCTTTAAATGCAAATGAGCTGTGTCTGACCACGCCCCCTCTCTGGAAGGGGTTGCCTGGGCTTTCTGCCCCCATGCCCTGTTGTTTACTATGAGAAGGCAGACTCAGAGGACAGAACAAACATCTAGCTGTGTGGGGGAGAGGTTGCTGCCCTTTATGATGTCACAAAGGGGAAATCTCCAAACAGCCTGTTTGAACTCACATTTTCTGAAAAGTGAAGCAGACAAAAGATGGAGAGGATGGGATTTTCACATTTTCACCACAACAGACTTCTAACTCTTCAAACACTTCTTAGTTAACTGAGCTGTAGCTCATCTCTGTTTGATTTGCAGCCCAGGTTTGTCTACATGGACGGGTGTTTCTTCGAGGAGGGGATGAAGCTGGAGGCGATCGACCCTCTTAATCTGGGGAGCATCTCTGTGGCCACTGTGCACAAGGTAAATACACCTGTCCTTTTCTTATGATCAGGACTGAATTAGTAAACCCATTAAGTCAATCATTTTTCCTCTTTTACTCTCGCTGCTTCCTCGCCCTCTCCGACTCCTCCCAGGTGTTGTTAGATGGATACCTGATGGTGGGTATCGATGGCACCATATCCAACAACGGCTCTGACTGGTTTTGTTACCACGCCTCGTCTCATGCCCTCCTTCCTGTGGGCTTCTGTGAGAAGAACAAACTCCCTCTCACTGTACCTCCAGGTAAACACGATGTGCAGAATCATTCAGCATACGTTTTGTAACTCCACTGCTTATTGAAGTTTACTTTAAGTTCCAGATTTTGAAAGATGTCAGCGGTTTATGCTAAGAATCAAAAAGGAATGACCTCTGATTACCTGTTTTTGTCAGGTTATGACTCCAAGACCTTCACCTGGGACAAATACCTGAAAGAGACCAGAGCTCGAGCCGCACCATCAAGACTGTTCAATGTTGTAAGTTCAGCATTATAAGACAGAAAGTCCAAACCGAGTTCAGCATTTGAAGTCTTTCTCCTTGTTAAGCATCAACTTTAAATCCCTTTTATGAGTCATCGAACGGGGCTGTAACAAAGCTCAACCTCCTTTACACCATTCTATTTAAAAACAAACCACATCATTTGTTTTTTCCCCAGGACTACCCGGGTCACAGCTTCTCCCGCAACATGAAGCTGGAAGCGGTGGACCTGATGGAGCCGCGCCTGGTGTGTGTGGCCACAGTGAAGCGCTTCGTGGGCCGCCTGCTGCTCATTCACTTTGACGGCTGGGAGGACGAGTTCGACCAGTGGATCGACCACCAGTCCCCGGACATCTACCCCGCTGGCTGGTGTGATCTCATGGGCTACCAGCTGCAGCCGCCACCTGGACTCGGTAACCATTTACAGTAACGGCTCCTTGTGTTTTCTAGAGAGCCATCCTATTCTGATTGTTTACCTGAGTTAATTAAATGTGTATTTAATTTGATCTGACAGTTTGTTCTGCTCTGTTTCCAGTGAATTTGTTTGAGAACCAAAGCAAGAAAGCCAAGCCTTTTATGTTGAGGAAAAAGAGTAAGTTTTATGTCCAGCTACAGAAACTTGGCTCATACGTGTTTTCTTAAATCAGGAGGAAATATAACTATTCTTTAACCTCCACGTTTTACTTTTTTCAGAAAAGAGGAATGCAAAAAAGAGGCTCTCTCAGGAACAAGCTGAGGATGCTGCTTCTCAGGAGCACAATGGCCAGCCTGAGGCCACCGGCACCGACAGTCCTCCAGAGCCTAAAGATCCAAGTCTTCCTTCAAAACATCCTATCATCAAGCCCAAGTCTGAGTCAGAGGAGCAGGAGAGTAAGTTGGCAAACTTGTACTACATGCTTTTTATTAAAAAATATTTAGGATGAATCGCTCACTTCATTCTGTGTCTACAGTCTTTGCAGTGCACGTGAAAGTTGAAGAGGTGGAGGTTGAGATGGAGACGCCTACTGAACCTCCAGACAACCGTAAACAGCTCCCTCTAAGTATAATTAAAATGGAGGAGGCGGGGGAGCAGAGCGAGGCACGACCACATCAGGAGCCAGAGCGGAGCAGTTTGAAAAACAGGGCACATGGGAAGACGACAAAAAGGGCATCAGCAGCCGGGAGACGGACAAAGTTTTGCTCATTGGAAAAGAGTTGTAATGAAGAAAGCATCACGGAGAAAAGCATAGAAGGAGATGACAGTGCTATGGAGGACATTTCAGATATCAATGTTGAGCAGGACACAGAGGACGGGGCTGTAGAAATGGACGATTGAGATGTTTGCTTGAAGAAAAAGTTGGATGAGCAAAGAGACGTGTAACATCTGTCAAGAGAGCCGGTATAACTTTTAATCTTTGGTGGTTTAAAGTTACAATCCTACAAATGTCAGTCCTGGTTAGATGAAGAGCATGTTAACAGCATGTGGATACACTAAGTTTTTAGGGCTAACCTTTCAAACTTCTGCATTTTGTTAGGTACGACAGTGATGTGGCTCTGAGTGATTTAACAAACTGTGAGGCTGCAGTCACAACAACACGGCTGGATGTTTTGCTAAATGTTTCCTGTAAATCCCTGAGTTTAACGTAGTAACCATTACGGTTACCATTGCTGTGTTTCTATCACTGCTTCATGTGACTGACTGCAACTGAGGTGAGCATCCAAGAGTACAAAGCTGACAAACTCAAACCTGCACACTTGGCTCATCATGAATGTTCCAGACTATTACCTGCTGCATCCGTCTGCTCAGCCAGACTATATCCCGTCTTCTTAATACTCAAGAATCTAAGGGCCAAATGAGAAGGCATGCTACACATTGACAGACAATGTCGGGATGTTTTCAGAAGTGCAGTATCTTTATGAAACGGGCTTTAAAGACGTAATTATTGAATGCATATACATAAAATAAGGATTGCTGTAAAATGCCGACCATAAACAGTTTGGCAGACCAGGTTTGATTTGATGACATTTTAATACGTTGAACACACTGGACAGCCCACAAGGAGCAACTTCGTCAGTGTTGTAACTACCTCACTTTATCCAAACTGTCAAACTCTGAGGACCTTTGTGCATAATGTGGTTTTTAAGAGTTCAATATGACTTATCATTGAGAGATGTGGCCATCATCCAGAGATGTTTGATCGTTCTGAGCTAACAGAGCAGACAGATGTTTGTTGTAAGGT
The DNA here is from genome assembly GCF_963930695.1 of Labrus bergylta. NCBI lineage: Eukaryota > Metazoa > Chordata > Actinopteri > Labriformes > Labridae > Labrus > Labrus bergylta. The sequence continues at coordinate 19,494,255 of NC_089215.1, read as the reverse complement.
TTTATTTCTCCATGGTCAGATCCAGATGTTCTTCTGTTTTTGTAAATATGTAATATTTTATTAAAAAAATAACTTGATCATAATTGTTGACTTGTGGTATCTTTACAAACGTTCTGCTGTTGTGGTCAAGATATCTTTAGTATTAGGTTGAGGATTGTTATATTTTGGTGACAGATTGTTAAAGGCAGGTTGGGTCATTTCCTCCAGATTCACTTTTTAAGATTTTGGTTGAAGTTGTCTTTAGGTCCTGACAGAAATGAATAACTCGTGCTCTGAAAAAGGAACAAAGAAAATCTGTCTTCTGTAGCAGTAGCCTGTAAAAACTTAGATAAATGTCTGCCATGAGCTACCAATCTGATGAACCAATCAGACGCCTCCCTGTCTCCCTGCTCGACCACATTCAAACCGAGGGGCGTGGCTTTTGAGGGAGCACAGATGGGGGGAGGAGGCTGTGTAGACGGAGCACTGAGAGAATGCTACTTTCAAAATCATGCTAGTTTTTGAAAATTACCAACCCTGCCTTTAAGCTAATGACGCTCACTTTATTAGCCTCCTCCAAGAAGCTACAGAGTCCCAACAGAGCTGCTGGGGGGACTAGCTGAACTGTCAATGTGTATCTTGTTCTGCTGGCAGAAGAAAGTATGCTCGGTGTTGATTCCTGGGATGATGTTAGAAGGAATATAACTTTTTTAATTTGTGGATTAAACAGCAACACACTGACTAATGAAAACTTGACTGACAAAAGATGTGAAGGAGCCTCAGCAGAGACGGGTCTAAGAGAGTTTACAGTTTAAGAATTTAAATCTTTGGTTCCACCTCTTGCTCATCAGATGCAGTTAACTGGAAACTGAAGTCTCAAAACAGCTAAAGGCAGCAGGTTCACGCCATGATTCCTGTCTTGGTGGTTTTCTTGGCTGCTGTTGGTTTCGTGTTGGGACCCTTGCGTGTTTTGGATTTGGGTTTCATCATTTTCACCTGCCGAAGGCCCTGAAGGTGCATCGGTTTGGGTTTGGTGGCCTTTGGTGGCTTTGCAGGTTTTGGGGTGACGGTTGGGGCGGAGGGGAGGCTCTCTCCTCCTGGACAGGCTTTGAAGACGTGGACGTCCTTGACCCTGCGACCCCTCAGCTCAGGGGGGTTTGCACAGGTGGCTCGTACCTTCAGGTTGACTTTCTCAATCCACCTGGATGAAGAGGAGAAATACACTTTAAACTGTAAAGACACAAACTATGTCAAATGGGTTAATCCACAAAGTTTTCTGACTGCTCTAAAAAGTGAGGGTAAATGTAGTTGATCTGCCGACACCAACCGCCGCAAAACCCACAGGACTAAGCTCTGCTCAACGGGGGACAGAGCCCTCCAAATGCTTTGAAATTGAAATGCTCTCCCTGACCACCTGAGGGCTTCACAGGCTGTAGACGCGCTTAAAAAAGGACTGAAAACATTTTTTAATGCCCATGATTTTAACTCTGCCTGATTTTACCTGTTTGATTTCAGTTTTTGCTTTTATTCTCTTATTCCAGAATAAATGAAATGTATTATATTTATTAATTGAAGCACTATATTCTTCTGTGTGGGGCTTTACGGACTGAGAAAAGTCGGGTTCACCTGCTGGCAGAGCTGTGCTGCCTCAACGCCACGATTTCTCTCTTCTTGGCTTAGGTTAAGTCCAAGTGCATTGAACGTAGAGGCCATTTCTCTCTTTCTGAGTCTTTGACCTGATGATAAGTTTTTTTTGTCCTGGTTGAGCTGTAAAAAGCTGAGTGACTTCCAAACTTTAATATCTAAAATGATTCAAATACATGCAGATGATTATCCAATTCAGCCATCAAACTGTAAACATGTATTCTTGCCTATAACACTCATATCTCAGGTGCCATTTTTGCTGAATTTGTTGCAGTTTTTTTTTTTTTTGCTGGTTTGCAATACAGGTGAGGATTCCAAATCGAAACTTTTATAGCCTGCAGCCTTAAGATCAAACTGAAAACCTGTTAAAGATAGTCAACTCTGTAAAAAACTCTTCATAAAGTATTCTTGTTGCTGCTGTGAATGTGTGCAAAGGGAATGCAGATGATAGGATGCTTTAAGGTAAGAGGATCAATACATCAAAAGGCAAAACATTTGTTTATTATTGCACACATAGACTTTTGCATAAGGTTGAAAATTTGCAACATTTTCCCCTGAAATTAATCATTTATGGATAAGGAATAATCCTGTAAATGATGACACATGTTTGAGCCATTTTGGGGGATTTTTGTTTATTGGGCTGACCAATAGGTGGCACTGTGATCCCAGAGAACCAAACTTATTTAAAGGATGCTGATTAACAGCAGGTGTTGCACACAATTTGAGGTCAATAGTTTTTGTACTGGTACGTTATTTAAGTTCTTTATAAATCATCATTTTTAGAGCATTATTATATGAATTGGTTAATCCAACAGCAAGATATTGTGTTTTTTTGTATTTGGACTCACAGCTGCAATGAACCAAGCATACATAACCGACCCGACAAAAAAATGTGTGTCAACAATACACGACCCCAGATGAATTAGGTATAACAAGCTTATTCTTGTTTTAAGGAGTCAAGGAACAACACCAAAACAAAAAGGATTTCTCATTGCATTGTGCTGTGATTATAAAAAAGTACTTACAGGCGTAAAGGCAGTAGAGGGCAGTCACACATCAGAGGGTTGTCGGCCAGGTTGATCACCTCCAGAGAAGTGAAAGTGTGAAGGTTAGGCACCTCCTCCAGCTGGTTGCCCTCCAGAAAGAGACTCCTCAATCCTGGGCCCAGACCTGCCAGGGAGTTCTGTGACATCTGGAGTACGAGAGACGTCAGAAAAATGTCACCTGAATGATTTGTTGCTGTTCTTTCTCTCTCTGGATGACAGCGTTTTAATCTGAAGATTACATTTCAAAGGCTAAATGAGCGGGTTACAATACAAGAGAAGGACTTAAAGAAATAAAAGCTTTCCTACCTTCTCAAGTCCCATGTTATCAAGGTACAGCTCCTTCAGTGACCCTGCCAACGGTCGAAAAGCATTGGGCCCCACCCAGCGAACAGAATTCCCCGACAGCCTCAGGTCTCTGAGGTTTCCCGTCTTGCTCAGCGCCTCAGTAGGCACCTCGCTCAGCTTGTTTCCGCCCAGGTGGAGCGTATCCAGGTCACCAGCCTGATCCAGAGCTCTGGGTGACACGTGCTCAATGGCGTTCCCGGTAAGGTAGAGGGCTCTGAGGCCCGTTGCGCCAGTCAATATGTCTGCCTCCAGCTTGGTGATGGTGTTGTTCTCCAGGTGAAGCGCCAGCAGACTGGGCACCAGTTTGAAAGCTCCTATGGGGAAACTGGTGAAGCGGTTCTTCTCCAAATGCAGGTATGTAAGCTGAGGGAGGCCTGTGGACGAGGATTGAAGAAGTTCAAATTCAGTGCACAGAAACACGTCATAATGATGTTTAAAATGTCTTTTCAACACATTTGATTGGACCTTTAAAGGCGTCAGGGCTGAGAGACGTGAGGTCGTTCTCTGACAGGTACAGGTATATCAGTCCCTTCATTCCAGTGAAAGCCCCGCCCTCCACCTCCGCCATTTTGCAGCGCTGCAGATGTAGCGACACCACCTGGGAGACGCCGGGGAAGCTGTTGCTGGTTATGTAGTGAAAGTGGTTTCCACGCAGGTCGAGGAGACGAGTGGTGGGAGAGAAACCCCGAGGAACTTTGGTGTGACCTCGGTTCTCACAGGAGGAGTGGTGAGTCTCTGCCTGAGGAGAGGGAGGGGATGGGGACAAACAGCCATCTCAAACCTTGTTCTTTTACTTTCTCCATTTAAATATCTGTCACACATTCAGCTCCAATAAACCTAAGCTTGTCATCTGGAGCCCAGTTTTCAAATGTTCTATTTCTTTTATGGCCTGTGTGTTCAGCCGTGCTACAAATCAGTACATTCTTAAGTATTCTGATGAAACAGTTACTCCTGCGACCCTATGGCTGCAACAACATGCCGTGTTAGAACGGAGAGATGCTAGAGGATTAATAAATTAAGAAAATGCTCAAGACCAGATTTTTTTTGTACAAAAGTTTTCAGTTTTCCATTTATGGTCTGCTTTTAGACCAAGTAGTGTTGACCAATCACCAATCAGCAGGCTTTGGTTGTATGCAGAAAAACGGTCTCTGTGGAGAGTGAGTGGTGCAGTGTGCATTTGCATTAACCTCACGATGACTTAGATTTCATTAAAAAAATGTATGAATAAAAATCTGCATTCAAGAGCATCTGAAAATCTGCTTTTAAATGGCCTAGGTACTTCTGAGGCTGTCAAAACAGTGGCACCACAGGGAAAAGGAAGTCCTTTTTAGTTCATCAAAGGTTACAGCGGTCGCATTGGTGGCATCAGTTTAGCAAATTAGTTCCAAGATTGCTTGTTCAGTGTAAAAACAGCATCTAAATGTCCATAAAACTACAGTTTCTGTTTTTGAATGGATTAAACAAACATAATAAAACATGATTTAGTGAGTTTAAAGATGTTATAAGACTCAAATTTTTTGCCAATTTCACATTACAGATTGAAAAAACAAGATAATAAGCCTATTGGCCTACTTCCCTCATCATTTGTTGAATGGTAAATGGACTTGAGCTTGTATAGTGATTTTTTTAGTCTTCTGACTACTCAAAGCTCTTTTAAACCGCAGGTCACACCTACACATTCACACACTGATGGTAGAGGTTGTTGTGTAAAGTGTCCATTAGTATTAACTTGTTCCATTCATACACATTCATGCTCTGCTGACGAAGCAGCGGGAGCAACTTGGGACATCGGACGTGTGACTGCAGAAGCTAGGGATTGAACTCATGGCCTTCCAGTTGAGAGACGACCAACTCAACCACTAAGACCAACTCCCACATTTAATGTCAGCATTGTCTAAATTATCAGCAAAAACAGAAAAGTGAGATTACAAAGCTTAGACTGAAAAGGAGTAGAAGTTGTCTTGATAAATTTAAGTGGGAAGAGTAGACAAAAATCAATCTCTATATATTACAGAAGTAAATCACAAAATCTCTCCTGGTGTCCAACTTCCGACGCACCACTTACCTCGCAGACACAGTTGGCGGGACACTTGACCTTGTTTTCTGGCTCCTTTGTGGGTGGCGGTGCGTTCCTGGTCGCTTCCTCAAACTCTGCCTTTAGCATGGCCTCTTGGCTCTGACAACGCAGCTCAGGAGGGTGAACGGCCTCCAGGTTCTCTCCTGAGAGGTGAGCCGGACCTCCACATGTTCCCATCAGCTTCACTTTACTACGGATTGCCCATTCTCTACAGTGAGGTAACATAAAAGAAGATATTAAAGGTACTTTTGTTCATTGACTGGATGTCATCCGCCATTGTTTCAGACCCCACAGAGGTCAGATGTACCTGAGTGGACGCAGGTAGCAGTTGCAGTAGATCGGGTTCCCGGCCAGGTTGAGGCGTGCTAGGTTGGGTGAACCTTCAGAGAAGGGCTGGACGACGCGCAGCTGGTTGTAGCTGATGTCCAGGTGGATGAGGTTGGGGGATTTGGACACAGCTGTATTGGCCAGGTCCTGCAGAGACATGTGGTCCAGGAAAAGGTGGGTCAGTTTGGCCATGGACACCACATCCTCTCCAAGGTAAGTCATTGGGTTGTAGCTCAGATCCAGACGGGTCACCTCTGGCAGTCTAGATACAAAACAGAGGAAGGTTATATTAGAAAGGAAAGGTCCTCCTTATTACATGAATAATACTTTTAAGACCAGTCACTGCTGATGTTTTTACTCTTACTTCCAACACAATGCAACTCTGAGATCAAACAATATATTTAACTAAGCTAGCAGCACCTCTCCAGAATAATCGCAGCCAGATAATCCACCACCTTGTTTCAGACAAATTCTTCATCACACAATAATTTGGATCCTATATCTGCTGAACTGAACTGACTTCACTGTACTTAATTATAGGTACCACTTAGCAAATGTTAGCATGATGTCACACTTCACTAAGATATCAAACAAACTGCAGCGTATTAGCATCATCACTGTGAACATGTTGCCATGCTGAAGTTAGCATTTAGCTTGGAGTAGCTTTGAGCCTCATGAGAATGACAGCATATCTATGTTTCAACGGTTGTAACTTCCCAAACTCATTATTTCCTTGTAATGACACGTTATCTTCTCAACATCAACACAATATATGTGTCTCTGGATCAGTATGTTGAACTGTCATGTACCTAAGCTATTAACCTTCAGGGTTTTAGAACTAGGCTCTCAAACTGGCAGGTAAGACAGTTCTCCTTGACTTTGTACTGTGATGCGTTCACTATGGCTGAAAAACAGACCTCCCTTTCTGTTGTTTTTGTTATTTATACTATAAAATGAGCTTCCTTACCATCTCTTACAATGTTTTGAACAAACTCTTACTACATAAGGATGATGACCAAGACCAACTTGCATGATGGCTAATTTGTTCATATAAAATATAATAGATTTTATAGTTAAGAAGAATAAAGAAGTTAATTCTTTAAAGGAGCAATATGTAACTCTGACACCTGGTGTTTAAAATGGGTAGTGCAGTCAAATTCAAAACATTGGAGAGAGCTGTGGGTCCTTACCCGCATGTCAATCCCCACTCTCTCTCTCTCCCTCATTTCCACCTCCATCTGTTGTCCTATCTCTCCAATAACGGTACAAAAGCCCAAAAATAAATGTAAAATAAATAGATAAATAAAAACGCCTACCTTCTCTGGTCAAAACAAACACAAACCAGAATCTAAACTACGGAAGACATAGTGGCTGCTGCGTTGTTTTCAGAGAAGCCAGCACTTCAACATAGCATGTTTCCTTAATGTCTGATGATGAATGAGGTCATTTTATGATTGAATTCAGTAGATATCTTACAGATTGCTCCTTTAAGTTTAATAACTGTCCGTGTGAGTATGTTATGTATTCGTCTGACTGAAGACAGATGCTTCTGTCACCTAGTGGAGGTCTACTTGCTGACCTGGTCATGGTCTCAGATGGGAAGAACTGCAGCTCGTTGTGGTCCAGACTGAGGCGGTTTAGTGTGAACAGACCAGCGAAGGCCTCGGTGTCCAGGTAGTTCAGAGAGTTGTGACTGAGACGAAGCCATTTGATGTTCTGCAAACCCTGGAGGTAGAAAGGTGGACAGTTTGGTAAGAACATTTGTAAATGTCTTTAAACCATCTTTATAGTTTGAGATGCTTTGTGTAATTTGATGTGTGTGAACCTGGAAGGCCATGTTGGGGATGTAGACCAGCTGGTTGTGTGTGAGGGAGAGCAGGTTGAGGAAGCCGAGCTGAGAGAAAGCTCCAGGCTGGATCTCTTCCACGCGGTTACGGTCGATCATGAGCTGTTTCAGTGAGGACAGGCCGTCAAATGACTCCTGGAATCACAAGTGGCAAAAGTAAGACCAAAGAGTTGAGAAGGTGAACTTTGTCTTAGGAAGGAGGAACAGTGTTGGTCATAAAAAGCTTAAATTAATGTGTGCAGAGGCGCTGCTTGTCAACAGGCAAGGCAGGAAACTGTTGGGGACCCAAGGCCAGCAAGGCCCCCCCCCCCCCCCCCCCCCCCCCAAAGGCTGACAAACTAAAAAACCACAGCAGTGGCTCAGAATGTTTCTCTTTAGGAGGGCCACTCGACAAGCCCCTCTGGGTTTATTTGGCTCCTCCAGCACATTTCTTTCAAAATGTATATTTTGTTAATTAACTGATCATTATTTACGGTCTGTTTTTCCATTGATGTATCATGGTTTGGTTTTTTTTTTTGTAAAAAAAAAAAAAGTAGGAAACCTCCCTAATGGGGCCCCATTTGAAGCACTCAATGTTGTTGCCCTGCTTAGCAGCTCATGTATTATTCCATCATTACAATTAAACCACTAAAGGAAAATGGAAAGAGGAATTATCTTTTCTGGGAGTGAATAAAGAAAGAGGAAGTGGAACACGTCCAGATATAAAGATGGTTGGAGCGGGCCCCCAAATAAATTCTGCCTAGGGCCCCAACGGACTCTAAATGTGTCATTGAAAACCTGGTAGAGGATGTCGATGTTGTTGTTAGCCAGGTTGAGGAAGACGAGGCGACCAAGGCCACGGAAAGCGCCCTCCTTCACTCTGCGGATGTTACAGCGTTGCAGCGACAGGTGAGTCAGGTAGGGAGTGTGTTTGAACGCCCCGGTTGGAAGTTCCTGGATGTCATTGCCTCGGAGATCCAATTTCACAGTGATCTATAAAGAAAGGGCTTTAATCTGACATGGAACAACATAAAAACTAAACGAACTAGAGAAATGTTTGTGTGTGGAAAAGAAAAAACCTCGTCCACAGTGGGAGGGACTTGGGTCAGGTTCTTATTGACGCAGTTCACAGTGAGCTGGATCTGGTCACAGACACACTGCTGTGGACACTTTGCTGTGTGTGCAGCAGGGAGGCAGAGGAGCAGCAGCAGCACCCAGAGGATGTCGGGACAGAGCTGAGAGTACATCTGAGAGGGAAAATCACAGCTTTTAGTTCATTCACAAAATTCAGAATCCTTTACAGAAGCGTTTCCTGGCAAACACGGATTGTGCAGGTAGCTGTTAAAAAATACCTTTTAGATAAGACCTAAGAGGATCCCGCACTCAGTGACTAATTCATTCATTCTTCCCTCACTCACTCAGAGGAATTATTCCTCCTTCACTTTTCTGCTCTCTGCAAACTGCCAAGCCGTGTACAGTGTTTTTTGTTTCTCTGTATTTTGTGAGGAATTCATCTCTATTCAGATTCAGTTTTTTTATTGTAAAAGGGGAAATTTGCGTCGCAACAGGAGCACACAGAAGATAAGAAACACAAGGACAACATCACCATAAAAACATGGACCAAAACGAATTAAAAGAAAGAAAGAAAGAAAGAAAAAAAATCAGACAACACAGCAAAATATAAAACCAAATAAAAACAGCGCAATAAAATCAGTCAAGAGCTCATACCAGAATGGAAATTCAAGTTATTAAAGTGCAAAGTGGATGTGTGCAAATTTGCAATTCAAGTGCAAAAAGAGCAACAAATACCTAATTGTTGTTTAACATATTAATTGCACTTGGTAAAAATGAGACCTGGAGTCTTTTAGTCTTCCTCACAGGAGCTCTAAAACGACGACCTGAGGGTCAAAGGTCAAACTCACTGTGAAGTGGCTGATCTGGGATCACAAGTATGGCCCTAGCTTTCCTCAGGACCTGCTGATTATACAAGGTCAAAAGCCCAACCTGACACCTCCCTGAGATTCTGCTGCTTGTTTTTACAAGTCTCCCAAGTCTGTTCTTGTTTGAGTTCAGGCTTCCATACCATGCAGCGATGCAAAAATTAAAAACAGATTCAAGAAAACTTTTATAAAACAGAGTCATAATCTCCGTAGAAACATTAAAAGAGTTCATCTTTCTTAAAAAGAACAGTCTTTGCTGAACCTTCTTAGAGGTAGCGTCAACATGATTTTCAAAACATAACCTATTGTCCAGAACAACACCCAGATATTTGTAGCTTTCCACAATTTCAATGTCAGCTGATTTGATACCAGTTGGTATTTGGCTTGGTGGGGACTGTCTAAAATCAATGACCATGTCTTTAGTTTTTGTCACGTTTAAGTGGAGAAAAGATTTGTCACACCAAGCCACAAAGTCATCCACAACTGGCCCATGACCCTGCCCTCCCCCCTCAAGAAGGCTGACAACAACAGTGTCATCAGCAAGTTTAAGAAGGTGTCTATTACTGTGATTGCTGCGACACTCATTAGTGTACATAATGTACAGAAGGGGTGACAGACAATAACCCTGAAGAGACCCAGTGGAAGAAGAGTTGGTTAGAAAAAACACCATTTACTTTCACACACTGCCACCTATTGGTCAGAAAATCTACAACCCATCCAATCAAGCTAGGTTTAAGTTTAAACTGATGAATTAGCCACAGATTCTGCATAAAAATGTAGAATATGAAGGTTTAAAAGTGTTCTGATTTCTGTTTGTAGTACAGGAAGTATCTTCCACTGCTACAGCAGGCATTGGCTGTGTGGAGAGCAAAAAGAGCCGAATGCAATCCCAGAACCCCCTCTGTGATTCTCTAACAATGATTGACCTTTAATGAATGTCTTAACAGATATCTGTTGGAGAGTGAAGGTCACATTCTGCTCTTAGACGTCATTTTTAACACCAACTTCATTCTCTCTTTTCAAGTTGTTAGTCGGAGTGTAAACAAAGGTCCTTTAAGGCTTTAACTAACTGCTTCACTGGAAGCCCTGAAAAGTTGGTCATCACTCCCAGCGGCTTTGCCGACATCAGAAGACAACTGATGGGTTTCAAGATTTGTCAGGAATCATCTGTTTGAGCGTTAAACGTTCCTTTATAACTTCCCTAAATTTTATTACAAACCTGTTGAACAGATATATAAGACGTGCTACCCTGTCTAATATTAGACTGATTCTTATAACTTCATCTTATTATATATCAGTTCGGTTCTATAGGGCATGGGCCACACGTGTTAGTGATCCCATGTCTTTCCTTTCTCTGAGTTGTTTTTCATACAGTCAAGGGAAAAGTACATTTCCTCAAGATGAATGCAATTTGCATCATGAGTATTTACTGAAAATGTCCATTTAAGTGCGTCACATTTTGAAGGTCAATTTTATTCTTCTAAATTTGCTGCATTGATGGCTTGAGATATATCCAGCTCAAACCTGTATTTTACTTGTGAAATGATAACTAAAAGCTGCATGAAGGTTTAGATTAAACTGGTGGTCTCAAATGTTGTAAGTTTGTGATCCTCTGAGAAAAAAAAGGAGGTTTGTTTGGTCCCATTATCATATAAAGTTTAATAGAATAAGATAAGTAAAACCCTGAATACAGACCTATTCTTGTCCTCCCGCAATACTGTCTGCAAGCAAATGTTTGTAAAAGGGATTATAAAGATGTTGCATGGATACCTGTGAAGTTGTTGTGCACCCTACATTTCTCACTAACTTCTGTATCTGTGTCTATATTTATGTGGACCACCATGGTTAAGCTCAAATGGACCAGTGCCTAAAATATCAAAGTTTCTTCTCAGCTTCCAATTTTTTTAAATTAACAAAACAAAATGAATCCAAATGTATTTATTTTTTTTGGTAACTTGAACTTAAAATCGCCTTATCCCCCTTTTTAGGGACAAGTCATGGTTGCCACACCATGCTCACTTTCTGTAGATTTTAACATCCTTCACTACATGCAACACTTGGCAATGCAACACTTGACCCCACCCAGCACAGCAACCTTAGACCAATAAAAGCAATTGTTAAATGTAAATTGGTGTCATGGCAACAATGCAAGATCAGTCAATGTAATTGTAATATTGTAATATCAATGTAATATTTAAAGAGAGATTCTGTATGATGCTCCAACCTTTTCTGGTCCATTTTACCTGACTCAACCCCAAATATATGTGACAGGCTGTCAGGAGAGTTTATGATGTACTGTAGTATATGTTTTCTTTACAGTGAGCACAGACGGAAGAGGTGAGACTAAACAGCAAATCTGCCAAAGGAGCGTGTCACCTTGCTTTCCTTTCCTTATTAATGCCCAGTCGGGTGAAAGTCGCTCCATTATTCTGTACTTTTTGGGGATTAGTGCCATTCTGTTCAGATTGGGCTGCCATAGTCTTCACTGGAATGCCTTAAAACCACATTCCCATGTCGGATCAACAATCCTGATCCGCAGCAATGGACATGAAAAGCTTCACGGCTCCACACTCTGAAATTTCCATTTTTATTATATTGTAAGGGTGAGATCTTGCCTCCATTAAAACTCGATTAAAAATGCAGCACCAAACCGTGATTGAGATAAAACATCATGATATAATGTTGGCCTAAAGTTGAAGTCGATTTTACTGTTTAATTGAGATAAATCTAAATTGACGAAACATAGCATCACACCACGTTTTGTTCCTAAACCTCCTGAGAAGAGAGGGGCCAAGAAACCAGAGACGGAGGAATTTCCTCCGGCCGGACTGTTTGTCTGCGTCCCCCCCAGGGATCAACAGTCCTGACCGCAGAGGAGCTGCCGCGCCGGCTGCGCACAAAGACGCACAGTGTCTCTCTCGCTGCCGGTGTTGTGCCAAAATGCGTTGACCCGAGAAAAAAAGTTTCCTTTACCTAGAGACGACGGGACAACGATTCCCCCACCAACTTTGAATGTTTTGACGAATAAAATGTTACACCCCTCCCCATTTCAAAACTTATATTGTTGATTAAACATATCTAAACACACTGGTTTAGTAAGAAAGTTATGAACAAGATCTGTGTGGTAATGTTCAAAAACTGAACTAGTCACACAAATAAAACAGCTGTGGACAGTATAATTCATATATTTGGGTATTCACATTTGAGTTGTTTTAAGTGTTCCATTGGTCATTTACCACCTTTAAAATCACCCGAATAGCATTATTGAAAGAAATCCTGATATTTGGCTAATCACAGTAAGTCAAAAATCATTTACGCGCAGACTCACCGTGGTGCCGTCGGGAGTCCGTCCGGCTGCAGGTCGTTTACTGTCCGCTGACTCTCTCACGGCCTCTGCTCTCTGCTGCGCTTCCCCTGGCTGTCCCCCATCCAAAACAAACTCCGTTTATCCCTTCATTCACTGACACTCCCCCCTGCGCAAAACACACACACACACACACACACACTGCCTCTGCAGTCTGCATGTTGAGTCTGTTAAAGGAATAATTCACTACAAAATAGAAAATGTAGGCAGCTTCAAACAAATGTCTGTAACAGCAGAGACACAACACGGAGAGTTCTTCCTTGTTAGTTATATTTATTTCGTACAGATATTTCAGTACAAATAAACAGCAAATCATCCTGTAAATGTAAATGCAGTCCACACAGTGTAATATTATTCTAAATGCCATGAAGGTGTTTTCAATTCTCATCCGTTACCCTTAAATGCTCCATAACGAACAAACATGAGGCAACAGACAGTCATGTAAGAGTACAGCCTTTCAATAACACTGAATCAGAAACAGAGAAGCAACATTAAGTAAAAGAGATGCTAGTCCCCCTGAGCTGTGCACCATTATGACTGCTGTATGTGCAGGACGATGAACGTCACACACACACACACACACACACTGTGTGTTCCAGCATGCAGCCCATTCCCGCTCAGTCAGGTGCACACGGTGCTCTAAATGGACTGGACCTCAGAAGCAGCGACTGTTATAGGACTAACTGTCCTAGAAGTTTCTCTTCTTTAAAGAACAGAACTTTTCAAGCAAAATAAGCCATGCCAAAACTAGCATCCCATCAGTTCTACTGATTTTGTTCAAGCACTCGATTACTAAGTTTAACAACAAGTATCAGTTTGTTTAATACGGGTCTAAAGATACAGGACATGAGTTACTGTGTTTGCTCCATGACATCCGAAGGTAAGATTTCAGAATTTATCAACGTCTGATAACATTAGTTTGATAATCCAAACATTTCCTTTGCCTGAGCCTGTGTGAAACAGACGTATTGTTCTGTTGTTCTCTAACACTGAATTGTTAAACTGAAGTAAATAAATCCAAAGCAACTTCTTGAAAAAGGTGCCAGATTGTTACTCTGATGTTAACTCCAATAACGAATACAATCCGTTGCAATTTTTTACACATCAACTCAAAAGGTCAACTTAAGTGTAGTTCTATTTTTTTTGGGTTATTTGTATCTATATTTCTATAAAAATATAAGTCACAAGAAAAAGTAGAAAAATAAAAAAATCAAGAGATTCAGGACAGTATTTTTAAGTCCTTCATAAAATATACAAATCAGAAGTGGAGATAGGTAAAGTGGTTGTCTGAATCCCTTTTGTATAAAGTGTCCCTGTTGGTTTTGTAGGTGAGGAGGTTCATGTTGGTACAGTGCGTGTCTGTCTCCCAGTGTTTGTGCTGCCAGTGGTCGATCAGTGTTGGTCGTTGCACTTCTTCTTCAGGGCAGAGCTCAACCTCTCTGCGGCACCGCTGCACGACTTGAGAGCGTCACTGTTCCTGCAAATCCACAGACAAAACATTTACATGACTTTGAAAGTTTATGGTCTGTTTGTAAAATGTTTGACATATTGTCAAAGTAAATCTCAGGCCAAACTTTACTGGATAAACGATGATCCTTACTTGTTCATGACGGTGTGAAGCGTTGATGCGTGGTGATGGTGGAAGTATTCCTGCTGGACAGCGTGTTCCAAACACAACAGCTGACCTGGGACCAGTGAAACCTTTTTCATCTTCCCCTCTCCCTGAAACACAAAACAACCAAATAGAAAATAAATAAATTGTCATCACCAATACTACAGTCTATATCAAACATGGATAGATAAAAGAATTCACTCTCAACACAACGAATAAGAAGAATGTTTGATTTTAGAGCAGATGGACTCAGACACGAACAAAACTTCAAAGAAATTAATGAATGAGCTGCATTGAAAGATGTAAACCAGACTCCAGATTCAGCACCCTGGAGAGAGCACAAAGACATAAACAAACAGAAAGCAGGTTCAGTGCAAACAGAGTCTGTAAACCCTGAAATGAGGGGATAGTCTGGGTTTTTCTGTTACAGTAAGGGAGGTCACTCAAACCCAAGAAAGAGGGGTAACTCAACTTGCGCTAAGTCGGTTACTATGGAAACTGAGTCTGTAAACCTAACCTGGCTGGGAGCAGGGTTTTTTCCCCCCAATAAACCCAGAGTTTCTCTTCAACTACTCCCTCTTACAGAGCCAGAAACGCTGTGTCATCAATATCTGTGAGGCACACTACAACCTTTAAAACATCACTTTTCTATCGAGTATGTTCTTTAGTAGATGAGCCTTGGGATGAATGAAGGAGCTGCATTATTTCGCTGGGAGTTACATTTAAATGTGGAGATGTTAATTTAATTAGGCCAAATTAATTAGCCACTCAAAGGTATTCTTTAATTCAATATGTCAAAAAGGATTCACGTAAGGTACCACACATTGAGCCTAGTTTGTTCTTCTATTTCATTTTGAGCTGCTTCCCAGTCTGCTTTCTCCTGCTGGATTGCACCTAAATAAAAAAGTTTTTCTAGCTTCCCGAGTAGGTTCACTCAGTGTTCAGCGCATGCAATGAGACCATAGTACTATGATTCACCATGGCAACAGGTGGCAAAGAGGTTTCCTCATCCCTATAAATCCTCATGTTGACATACGCAGATATGAAAAGATTTTAAGATAAAAAAGTAACGCTGCTGCAGCGGCAAAGGAGAGAGAAGTAGTGAGGGATTTAGATTTACACCATTCCCACCATGTTTACGTCAGGCCCATTTACCCGAGCTACAGCTCAGGCTTGGGGCTGCGTTACAGTTTAGATACAACAGTAAAGCGGCATGTGGGCCTACATTAATAAAATGATGAATAATTAGTTTAACCAACTTGTAACTCTGTTGCCAACTTGAGAAGGTGACTACATTAACTGTTCAGTCAAATAATCAAGAACAGTCTATCCTTTTCAAAAGACAAACAATCCCATGCTTGTCCGCCTGTGACTTCTATCAAAGTTTAATCATAACAACACGTTACCTTGAGGAGTCCCATCATGACCAGCAGCGTGGAGAGGAAGCAGTAAGAGTGAAGATCTGAACCCGAGAGGATTTTCTTCAACACAGCGTCTGTAGGACACAGAGATATCATTGAGCCTACTGGGATAACGCTCATAGCAAAGATATCATTTTATACATAAAAGAGATCTGTCAACAACAGCGTTTTAACCTTTAGAAGAAAACTTTATATAAAAGAAAACCTATTTTATAAAAGCAGTTTATTCACCGATAGATTCAAACACAGCCGTGTTGGTCTCCGGATCCTCGCTGTATAGAGAAGCTATTTTCAGAACAACATCAGCTGCATTGTGAGGGTCAGATGCATCCACCTGTTGAGAAGACACACGTTTGATGAGCTGATTAAATCCACTCATGCGTCATGTTTAATGTCTAGGTTGCTGTGGTTAGGTGTACTAATAGGTACACGGGATTGAGGGACCTGCTGGGATAAATTACAATCATTTATTTCAAAAACCTACGTGTTGTTTCAAGTTTGTTCTCATCTCTCCCAACTGAAGGAGCTTCTCTGCAGAGGGACAGCTGAGGAAAGATGCCATCTCTGCCTGAGGAAGGACACAAAGTCACAATCAGCTTTTGTTTTAGTCACAATAAAACTATGAAATAACTCTGACAGGGTGTTAGGACTTTCACCTGGATGTTACCTAACTCTCTAAATCATGATAGTCTAACAGGAAATAATTTAATTGTTCAAGATAGTTATTTGCATTAAATAAATAGTTAACAATAATTAACAATATGGGTTGAGTACACTAGCTCACGTAATTTGCCTGGGAAATCAATTTAAAAAAAAAAAAACATGTGATGTGTGTTTGATGTCATACTGGTATCTGAGGTTTTTCAGGACTGTCGTCTTTTCTCGGTGATCCATTTCCTGATGAAATTTCATCGTCCTCCTCGTCTTCGTTACAGTCGTCACTTTCATCATCATCATCTTCATTCTCATCGTCTTCATCATCTTCCTCATCTGGTTCTCCTTCATCATCACTACAATGAGGTCAGGGTAATGACATTATTTTAATATTGAGTAAACATACTTCCTGTTCAGTTAACATGCTGATCAGAGATAAGATTTGTTTTTTTCAGAGGACGTCTCAACGACAGCTGCAGAAAAGAGTCATTGGATTAGCACACCAACATGTTACCTGAGAGATGCCAGCAAGTCTCCTTTGTCCATGTTCTCCATAGCCTCTCTCAGAGCGTCACATCCCTCCTCTCCAAGACAGTTACCTGTTGACACACACACACACAATGATTTCCATCATTTGTATCCTTATTTCTCATGAAGAAAAACTATTGTATCTAAATTTGAAAAGAAAAAAAATATCTAAATTCTTGCAGCATTTACATTACATTAAACTATTTTACAAGAAATCTAAAATTATTTTTAACTTTTCTGGGATTAATCAACAAGGAAACCTCACATAGATGTTAATACTACAGTTTTAGTGGCACCAGTTTTAAACACAATCGGACTGTGTCGTCCCACAACCACCGCCTGATGCCCAGCCACCAACATCTGACATTTTTTGTCCCCACGACCACCATTCATGCACGGCCTGCTCCGACCTCCACTTCAGCAGAAAGTAAGTGTGGACAACAGGAACGTGAGGAATACAAAGGAGAAATCCTTCCTGCATACTGTCCCATATGCTCTTGTGTAAAGCGTCTCGAGATAACACTTGTTATGAATTGGCGCTCTACAAATAATGATTGATTGATGATTAAAACATAGTGTGCATACCGTTTAAATCCACTTTCTCCATGTGAGGTTTGTCTATTATAGCCTGAGCTACAACCAGAGCCGCTGCCTCTGTGATCTCTCCAAATGACACATTAAGCTCCTAAAGAAAAGAAACACATAGCTGTTATAAACCTCTTGACAATCAAATAAACAGACGATAAAGGCTTGGATATGATGTTGACCAGACCTTGAGGATTGGCAATCCCTCTCTGAGGACGGCAGCGAGAGCGATGGCTCCTTCTGAGCGGACCAGACAATCACCAAAGTTGATCACCTGGATGTTTCTCAGGTGCCTCAGAGCCTGCGTGACCAAAAGCAGAGAAGTGTTTTTTTAATATATGCTGTGTGCATTTCTGCTTTACTTATAGGGAATGTGTGAACAGGCCTCACCTGGGCCATGGCCAGCGTTCCCTTTTTAGTAAAGGTGTTGTCGTTGAAGTTCAGGACACGGAGCTCGGGGTTATGTCGCATGGCTGAAGCTAATGAAATCACGCCTGCGTGGTTGATACCGTTCTGGGGCATGTGGACTTCCTCCAGGCTTCCCATCAGCTAACGAGGCAAAACCAAGTCAAGTTTAGGTTTAAGACGCCATCATGGAAGATCTAATCAATTCAAGGTGCTGGAATCATCTTCAGTCAAAAGAGATTTTTAACTTGCACTATGAAAAAAGCTGCAAATCCTCACATTTAAAATTCTTTAACAGAAGACATTTGGAAACATTGTATTAATCTGTGAACTGATAATGAAATAGTTCTCCATTTTCTTTTATTTAAATTAACATTAAATAAAATTGTTTCCACAAATCTAAAATGTTGCATAAGTTATCCAGTTAGGTGACAGTGAGTGTGTCTTAGTTTTTACTCTCTATAATCAGAAAAACAGCATTAATCAAGAGTCTTTTTTACTTTCATTCTTTCCAATGTGATAAGCAAAAAACACCTTTTTGTGTGCACTGGTTAGTTTCACAAGCATGCTAAAACTTGGGCCCCGACTCATGCAGAGGTGGCATCAAGTTTGAGTGCAGGAGACAGATCATTGTTTATTATTCATCAATTTGGGAGCTTTTCTACCTGAAACGCCTTGGCCAGGGCATTTGCTCCTTCGTTTTCCAGGCGGTTCCTTCCAGCGATGAACACTCTCAGTTTAAGTGGAGCGCCGAGTGCCGATGACTGTCTGTGGCACTCAGTCAGAGCATCAGCCAGAATCTAAACAAAGCATTCAGCACCGTCACTGTCTACTCCATAATGCAAATTCAAACCATCCCTAAGTGAATCAATATTACTGATGTTAAACGTAAACCTGGACTAAAGGTTTTCACCTTTCCTCCCCCAATCCCCATGCCACAGTTGTTGAGCTTCAGCTCCCTCAATGTGTGGCAGGACGGGCTTTTCAGCAGCTGCTCTATTCCCTTTACGCCATCTGGCCCAAAGGCGTTATCGCTCAGGTCCAGCTCAGTCAGCCTGGCCCCGGCACACATCACTGCACTACCCAAGGATCTCTGGCACAGACACAGACAGAGGACATGTGAAGCAGGCATAAAATGCAATCAACAAGTAATTTATCAATACATGAAATCACTGGCATGCATAAGGAAATCTGTGTTCATAGAAAAGGTCAATAAAACATTACAAATCCCCAAAGTAATCGAGATAAGCAAAGAATTGAAAATATGTTGAACATTGTGGTTCTTCCTTTAACTGGAACCAGTAAAGTAGAGGAGGAATTCTCACCAAAGCTGTAGGGATTTCCGAGCGCAACCTTCCGGTGAACATGTCACTCCAATAGCACCTCTGTAAGACACACAGAGTAAATAACAGATTGAAAACAACATGGCACAAGTGCAGACAGGCGGCAACAGACAGTATTAATGCTGCAAGGGGGGGGGGGATACAAAACCAAAGTCTGTAGTTGAGCATAAAACTGAGAAGAACAGAGGGATGGATTTTCTTTTTTATTCTTAGCTGTGTTATTAAGATAAAAAGGGTTAAGTATGACAACATTGAATGCTTCAGTCTTACAGAAATCTTAGTAATGCCAAGCAGCGAGAATATTGTGACTAGCATATCCTTTGCTGCTCTAAGACAATAAGGTAAATCTAAAGTGTGATGTTAAGCTAGTGTTTGTTTACTGTGTATGAACACTATGAACTTAGGAGTACCTGGAGCTGGTCTTTGCTCTCCAGGACCTTGGCGATGCCATGGGCTGCCTCTACACCAAAAGTGTTTCCCTCCAGGCGAAGAGCTTTCAAATCCTGGTACTGCTCTATCTCCCGGACCAGGTCCTTTACTGAAAAACAGCAAACCGATTGTCAAGTGTGAGGAGAAAACAAGGACATCAACAAATCACAATAAAGCAATGAAAGACGACGAAGCTTAAACCTTTATGTTGCTCTGTAATGTATCTTACCTGATTCTTCATCGTCCAGCTTCAGTCCCAAGCCTTTATAGCTCAACTCTCCATCCCCAACGTGGGTTTTAGACAGAGCATCAGCCAACTGAGCAATATCATCTGAGGCCATAGCGACTCTGCAGAAACATCCAGAAACCCCACGTCAGAGAAAATTAAAAGTTTTAGTAAGTTTCCCAACTTATAAGTTTACTGAAGGACAAAACTGCTATTCCTAAAATGTGAAAGTTATATTTTATGGCATTTTATGTGATTCTAACGGATCATTTTCAGACATTGTAGAACTATCAACAACAATCAAGGTAGCTACTTAGCTACACAGGTGCTAGCTAGTAGAGGTGCGCAGCATCCGCAACATAAGAGACTTTGACAGCTTGTGATTATATTAACGACATGTGACGCTGGTTGCGGTCTTTTAAAAGTGTATTCTTGAGTCATGTGGCTATTTGTTCACTAATAAAGTTTACACTGAAGCTTTGAACCTTACCACAAAGAGTATAAAGATATGAGTGGGAAACACACGCCGCTTTTCCGCGCAGCGCCAGAGGGTCCGCAGCGCGCCGGTTGCTAAATCGTGTGACGTCATACTGTCGGAGTTTCTTCTTCGTCGATTCTGCTGTCGTTGGTTAAAATTGATCTACAGGTGTTTTACCGCCACCTACTGTTACACACCGACTCTGCTGTTCCCAGAGATTCCAGCAGAAACCCTTCAAGCGGACTTTCTTTTGGGCTCCGGCTCTTCATATTAAACAAGACACTGGTGGTTTGTGTTTAACAGGACTGGCCCTTGATTGTTTAATTTTCACATGTTTGTTTGGTAAATATGTACTTAATATTGTTGGAAAATAACCTTGGGAAATTTCAAACAGACACAAAGTTCAAACAGGATTACTGATTTAGAAAAAAAATACAGTGTATAGCTTCTGTAGAGTTTATTTTAAATCACTTAGATGTTACTACAACTTATTTATTTTTACTTTTACTTTTTTGTACTTTTGTACTCTTTTTTTCTATTTTATATATAATTTTAACTTTTTATTTGTAGAAGCTGACTCAGGGAGAAACGCAAAAGAATTCCAATGTACCTGTACTGTCCTGTACCTGTGCAGATGGAAATAAACATCTATTCTATTCTTAATTAATCGAGGAAAAGGGATGATTGTAACAGTTTTTTCCTAATTGTTTCAATGGGGCATAAGCAGTCAATATTTAACATTGTGTCAGGGCTGACTGAAAATAAGGAAACGATCAACAACTCATCTGCATCCTTTGGTTCACGAGGTAATATTTACAGTCTATGGGTTCACTACAATTAGTTCGTAAAATATACCTGGGGGCAATGATATTGATTAATTAATCAAAGCAGGAACAGCGTATGAGGGACAAAAAATGAGTAAAGTATAAATGAATAAATAAATAAATGTTGGGAGAAATGCATACAATAATGTATAAATAAATACATAATTAAATAAATGCATCAATAAATATATAAACAAATATATTCATATATTTATTTATGTATTTCTGTGTCCATGTTGTACAAGGAAAAGTAAATATGTAAATTAAGTGGGCCGTCCTAACATTACTGAAGTAGGACTGGTCAATTTTGAAAAACAGACAGAAACAAATTTATAAATACTTCTCCTCTTACGACCTGGACACAGAAATAAATAGCTGTGTAAATGTAAAAATACGGAAATGAATTAATAACTCAATTAATGTGAAATGTTAATGTGTATGCATTGATGCATATATAACTGTAAAAATACGCTAATAAATGAATAAATATATAAATAGCCTTTTTCATTAACAAAGTGTATTTATTATTTATTCATTTTCAGCATTTATATATTTATTGATGCATTTATTTAATTATTTATTTATTTATACATTATTGTATGCATTTCTCCCAACATTTATTTATTCATTTATCCATTAATTAATTAATTTATTTATTTATACTTTAGTCATTTTTTGTCCCTCATAACATCGAGCGGCCTCTTGTGGTCTCTGTTTGAAACTTGTTGCGATGCTGCCGCTCTGGTATTAACAGCTAGCATGTAGCTAAGCTAACGTTAGCCCGTCAGTATCCAGCTGCAGCACGTAGCGCAGAGAAACTCGTGTTCCGTCTACATACCAATGACAGGGACACTGAAAATACAAATATGCGCCTGGATCTTTACTGATACTTGGCTGGCTACATTTCCCTACCTTTATTGCCACTGTCTGTGAAGTGATATCTGATCTGAAAATCTCTGAAGTTAACTCTCGGTGAGTTGTCGTGTGAACTGCTAGCTAACTAACCTGTTAGCTAGCTGGGGTTATCTGCAGCGTAGCCGTAGCCTATGTCAGTTTAAAGTAACTATTTGGAAAACTGCCCGAGAGGTAATATATTGTTTTTAACATTGAATAAAGGCTCTAATGTTATGAAAGCTAACTTTGCTCTCTTCATAGATGTTCGTTAGCTTAGCTGACTTCAGGCTGGTGGAGCAGGTAGCATTAGCTGGCTAATCTTAACCTCCGACAGGTGAACTCAGGTTGATTCTCAGTTTCCTGACACTGACACTGTGACAAGCAAACTGCATTGAAACATTTATAAGATGTGGTTTGAGTTCATGTTGGGTTGGAAGCCTGCAAATGAACGCGTTGTTTCTTATTAGTGTTGTGGTTGATGATTAAATTAAAATGTTCAGGTGACACCTTCAAAATAAACCTGCAATTCAATCTTTAACATTTGTTGTTGAATTGTGTCACAACACAATAGACAAGCGTCCCTGATAGCTGCCCCAGATGTTTGTTTACTCCAGTCTGATGATTGCATAGTGTGGTTTAGTGACAGGCCCGGGTTTGTCCAGGACGACTTTCAGTAGTTAAGAGACTTTAAAAACGACAACAATATATATAAAACACAACCACCTTCATTACTCATGGTATGTTTGATACTTAAATGAAGTTGTCGGATTTGTTTATAGGGCTGTGCAAGAAGTAGAAAACCCCTAACCCTGGTCAACCTTGTTTTTACTCTTAGGCAATGGATCCAGAACGACTGAAACGAAGAGAGGAAATTCAGAAAGCAATGAGCTTTATCCAGTAAGTGAACAGGTTGCATGTTGGCTTTGGGTATCTCCATTACAAATAACGAGATGTAACACAACTCTGAGGCTTCTACATACATGGAGATGTATTTCATCCCCCCTTATTCCCTGTTTACAGATCATCGTTGCCTTTTCCAGAGCCGGAGAGTTATGAGGTTTGCTGTGATCCTTTTTATTAAGAATATTCTCTTCCAATAGTTACTCGGATGACCTTCCTGGAATTTGTTAAATATTTTGCTATCCCTAAATTCTGACTTGGCAATTGGGATTTATCTTATCCATTTTGTTTGTCCCCCCATATTCTTCTCCATCCATGCTTTTTGGCCTGTCTCTTATTACCTCTCCATTATTTATTTATGCTCCTCCCCCTTACCCCTCTCACTCCTCTCATTATTTAATCTCTGTTTGATCTCTCCACACATTCCCTTCAGGCGTTTCTGACCCAGTTGGTGTGTCACTTGCTGGACGAGGGAAATTGTTTTTTTCGAGATGGGGACTGTCGTCAAGCTACCCAGCAGTATGGAGAGGGGATAAGTGTAGCCCGCTACGCTCAGGCCGAGGCCCTCGTCATCCCCCATGAGCTGCTGGAGTGCCTCTATGTCAACAGAGCTGCTGCCTTCTACCAGACGGTGAGACAAAGAGGGGACATGTCACTTACAGGTGTCTATGTGGACAATTATAAAACGCAGAGACACAGTAGACTGTTTGTGTCAGTTATCATTGATCAGATAACAGTTGTTGTTACTTAAGTTTCAAACGTTAAGTGAATGAGTAGATACATAACTAGACTGCTTTGTCTCCCACAACACATGATTTGTATTGAATCTGCTCTGTTTGTCAACTGTGTTGTCGTTTTCACTTATAAAACATTCACAGTTTGTTTTAACAGCATAATGTCCGCTATATAGCACTCAGTTAGTTGGGGTTAATTGTAAACTATATTAATTTTGTTCAATGTCTCTGATAATGCTGAACTACAAGTGAAATAGAGTCTGTTTAACTTTAACAGAGTTGCTTAAAACATAGACATTTTTCACTTACAGTATATTCCTGTTTTTCTGTCTCAGAGGGAGTACGAGCGAGGCATTCAGGACTGTGACAGTGCACTGTGTGTGTCAGAAGGCAGTCGCAGAGCGTTGTACCGCAAAGCCATTTGTCTGAGGGAGCTGGGACGATTCCGAGAGGCCTACGAGTTTGGAACCAAATGTCTGCTCACAGCACCTCACGTATGTAGAAATATTAAATGCAAATGACTTTTTTTCTCCAACTCGATGTTGAATGTAACCGGAAGGTCAAGGATTCGATTGCCACCTGCAGCCACATGTCGAAGTGTCCTTTGGCAAGACAGGAAGGGCGCGCTTAACACTAGACCCAGTTATCCCGTACCATGCTGCGGCACGATTGTCTGCCTTCACCCACACTGCTCCAGGACTAACCGGGCCTGAGCACAGTTACCTTTTGTACACAATGTCACAATAAAACACATGCGTGGCTTTACGTGATCATGAAGTGTACTTAGTTAACAAGACAGATGGTCTAAAAAATAAAAAAAGGGACGCGCGGTCAAGTCATTTTAGTCAGATACAGACATAACACTGCAGGATCCTCGACACTGGAAGTCTGTCCACGTTTTGTGCTTGTGCTCGTGCATGAACTGTACAGTGCCAAAGCACACCTCTTTCAACCGTGCCAGGGCCAAGGAAGTGTATCAGAGCACTCGCACTAGTCAAATGAACTTGAGGGTGAAGCGTGCTTGGGTACAGTATGGGTTGCCTAGTGTGAGTGCGCCCTCAATCCAAAATTGCTCCCACTGCTGAATCAGTGGTGTGTGAAACTGTAATTGTGATAAGTTAACACTGATGGATAGTTTACATAGCAGCCTTGGTCATCATGTGTGAATGTGGTGTGAATTGGTGAATGTTACCTGTGGTGTAAAAAGCACTTTCAGTGAGCTTACAGAAGACTATAAAAGCACCATACAACCTAAAGTCTGTCTACCATTTACCTTATTCTAGTAATTTGCAATGGAGTTGAATGTCTGTGTCAGTACAAATATTGAGTCAAGGATGTCATTTATACGATGACCTGTTGTACGATTCATTGACTATGTTGTGTTCCAAATCACGTCGCTGAAACGTGTCGTTGGTAAGGCTGACCTTGTATTCTTGTAATTCATCTTCCAGGACAGGCAGGTGAGTGACCTCGCCCAGGATCTGGCCAGTAAACTTGGCCTTAAGGGTCGCAAAGCTTACGTCAGCCCTCAGACAGAATCCACAGCTGCAGAAGGGGAGAGTCACGGGGATAGCTCCCCACCCACAGGAGAGGTGGGTGCTGTTGTTGTAGAGTAGAGCACCAGACTTGAAATGAACATGAGAGTAGGAAAGAGGTTCATTTGTCTTCTTTCTTTTTTTTTTTCCTATTCAGATGTCATCCAATGGACTGGAATCTCTGAGCGACATTGGACCAGGTATGACATCTGACAAATCTTTAACATGTCTGCACCTACTTACACCCCTCATTTATTTTGGTTATTAATGACTAATGATTTTATTATTGTGTTTGTCTTCCTCAGCTGACCTGTTAGGTGCACAGTGTATCCCCGCTCCTTTGGCCACACCCATCCCGGTTAGCGACGAGCCTTCTAGCCCAGTAGTGACCCCGTGCACTGACCTATCTGAGAGCCCCAGCAGCCAGGCCCTGCCTCCCATGCCGTACTCCGTCCCTGTGTCGGAACACATGGATGAATGCAGCAGCAGCCTTAAAGATGAACTGGACAGTCTGCTTGAGTGCATCCCCAAGAAAGTCAGTGAAGTGAGTAAAGGTCAAACAAATCAGGCAATCTGCCACAGGTGTTTAGTAAATAGATCAATTTAACCACATCAATTGTTCTGGATTAAATTATAAATACCTTTTTTGTAGTAATTTTAACAAATGGAGCCAGAAGATGAAGTTGTGTTTTAAGTCAATATGGCTTCAGTTGGTAGTCCCTCTGCATAAAGTAAGCCTGGCCTCTCTCTGTCTCCTGGTCCAGAGTCCAGTCCAGGGTGCCATCCCAACCAACCTCCCCAACACAGCTGTGGGTCTCCGGCCTCCGTACTCCCCAAGCCTTCCAGCCCCATCATCCCAGCTTCCTTCAGCCTTCTTCAGCTCCTCTATCAGTGAAATGCCCCCCCTGGAAACTTACCTGCCATTAGCCCAGCGGGACCAGGGCTCCACCCAGGCGCAGGACGCACTGGGAGGCTTCCCCACTGGGGCTGCAGATGGAGAAGGGAAGACTGGAGTCGCTGTTGGTGGGCTGGACTCGTTGTCCGAGTACACTCTCCCTGGTGAGCAAAGCATTGATCTTGTTTTTAGGGTAAATAACAAAAAGAAAAAAAAAGTTGAACAAAGAATGTTGGTTGCATTATAAACCACAATCACCAGAACTCTGGTAAATTTGACTACACATACTATTCCATATTTACCATAATGATTCACACACCAAACAAAGTCAGTTCTGCACATGACCCTCAAGCATCATTTAAAACCATCTACAGGTAACTGAATGCTTACATACGTGCATACAACAGCAGCACTATTTGTACTTTTGTAATTGCTACATTGGTGGGCCTCCAAATAAATAAATAAATAATTGGTTGGTTTTACCTGCGCTGTCAGCAGCAGACAGTGTGAGTCAGCACCATGACGATGTGGTGTCTGACATCAGTGTCCTTGTGTCTTCATCTGCAGGGGGAAGCATGTGTCAAAGCTTTATCCCTGGAATGCGCAACCACAGTGCTACACACGCAGTGAGTAATATTCAAACACACACACACACACACAGCAATGGGCAGGAAAGAATGCTTTTAACCTATTATTATTATTATTATTATTATTATTATATTATTATTAAAACCAGTAGTAGTAGTAGTTTATTATCAGTGTTATTTTATTCTTTATTACTTATATTTTATTTGCTTTTCTTAATGAGGATACATCAAAATAAACACAGTATACAAACGTTGGTGTCAGTTAACAATAGTCAGTTTAGCCTCCTTTTAAATAGTCCATTCTCTTCAGACTTTGTGGTGGGTTTTGAAGTCAGTCCACTTTATCCATTTTCCTTGGCATGCAGATTGTTGTAGTCTTAAATTGTGTGTAAAGTTCTCCATATCATGTAGTTTTTCAACAATGTCCAACCAGTTTCCCCAAGTGGGGGGTCCTCCTTACACCACTTTCTTGTTATAGCTTTATTTGATGCCACCAGTAGTATTCCAGCCTTCTGTCTTTGCTTTGTTTATTTTCCTGTGTTAAATTTACCAGATACAGCACTTCACAAGTCTTAGGAAGTTCATAACCTAAAATTGCTTTCATTCCTTTCCACACTTCATCCCAGTACTCAGTCATTTTCGCACATTGCCAAAAAACATGAGCGTGATCTACATTGTGTTCCCCACACTGTCTCCAGCAAGGCTGTGGGACAAGTGAGAATCTTCCTTTAAGTTTTGGTGTGATGAAAAATCTCACAATATTTCTCCAACCGTATTCCCTCCACATTCTAGAGCTTGACGTTCTACTCTCTGTCCTACACATGTTATGCCACTCTTCTGCACTCTTCTCTTTTTATTTAGAAAAACTGCAAAGGGGACTTCCGCTACATCATAAAGTTACAGGAGTAAATAACTACAGCTAAAAGAACAACCAAGAGGAGAAAATGTTAAACTTACGTTGTTTTGTGAGGTGGGTTTATTTTAAAAACATCTGTTTGGGTGACTAACTCCCTTTCAGAAGGATGCTACATGTTATGTATCCATTTGTTAGCTCTGAGCTCTGACTCAGCCAGTGATGAGTGACAGGAGGACTACTGCTAAATGCATGTAACTTTACCGTGCTTCAACTGTAACCGAACAGCTATGATTGGCTTAATTGTCACTTAATAAATCTTGCTTGACCAATGGGTTTTCGTCAATGCCTCCACTGGTAAAAAGTGTGGGGGATGAAAATACATTTCAGTGAAAGTGTGGGTGAGGGTTCAGCCTCAAGTGGACACTAAAAGAACTGCAGATTTGTGCACTTCCGTATCGGCTTCATTTTTCAACAGCAGAGGTTGCCACTTAGTCTGAAAAGGTCAAAGTGATACAATTAAAGGAGTGAATTGAAGAATAAAAGAGTCATGATAAGTGGTTTCAAAGATTAGAAAAGAGAAGAAGACGACATCACATCACAGAAAAATAAACACAAAATAGAGGTCAAAGGATGAGTGGTCTCATCAAGTAAGCTACATGGTTTACTGAATGCTGCAGACAGACACAGTTAGCCTCTAGCTGGTAAACAAAGTGAAGAGTTTAGAAGATTAAGACCTACACGATTCCCTCAGGAGTAAGTCGAGGCTAAGACCTGAACAAGGAGTATAGGCTGAATGTGTATGTCCGCACTGCCTTAATGTTAGCTTGCAGTGTAAATAAGATCAAAATAAAAGAGGCCATGCTGTTTTTAATTATTTCTCAGTTTGTCATGAAGCTCTTCTTCTACAAATTTGCTAGAAGACCCTTAAAATGCACTTGAATGTTTGCAGTATTACATGGTTGAATGTGTTCCAACATTTATCTAATATAAATACATCAAAACACCATCTTTTATCCTAACTAATGCAGAGAAAACACTTCACACAGACAGGCTGCTGGCTGGAGGACCCGCCCCCTAAGTCTTTAGAGCTGCTGACTGATGCTACCTTCAGGGTTCTGCTCTGAGTGATGAAGACTGAAAGACTCGTGGTTGATACATAAACAAAAACAAATAGAAACATTTTTAAAAGGAAAATGAATGCAAATAAGATGTTTAATTGACATCTCAGGGGATTTATTAGTGTGAATAAAAACAAAAGAATCCTTACAACGTAAATTTAATGTACTAAATTGCACACAGTCAACAAAATAAAAGCACATAACACTTACCCGTGTTGTGTGGGGAGTGAGATCCAGAGGGAGGGATTGGATTGGATTGGAAAATCTTTATTGTGCCCAAGGGGCAATCTGGTTTGCAACAGATGTCCGTCCAGGCAACAGAAAGAAATTAATACTTACATAAAAACACAACCACCATGGATATAATCATGCTGTACGTGAGTGAGATAAGTGTACAGGCAGCAATACCTACAGCTTATTTAAAAACCCGACTGGACTGGAGAAGGTGGTTACATCATTCGTTATTTCTCTTCCCATAAAAGATTAGTGATCAAAAGATTACAAACTTTAACATTTTTATTAACCAATAAACTCCACTACAGCAATACATTAATATCCAGCTTTAATTATATATTCTTAAGATGATTCACGTGCATTACATTACTCATTAATGTGTCACCCTAATACTTAAAGGTTATTCGATTGTGAGAGTAAACAGATGGTTAACTCTCGGTTAATGACAGCCTTTACTCGACTTCACTTATTTCCCGTAGAAAACACGTCTAACAGAAGGTATCAGTATCATGACACTAATCCCGATGACAAAAAAGGTCCGCCTTCGGCTCCACCCAGAAAAGACTGAAAAAAAAGATCAATAATTGAACGTTAAATATTTTTTGCCTACAAATTACATGAAGAATAAGTGTCAATGTGATGAGAGAAAAAACACTTGTTTCTTGCGATTACTGAGATTTGCATAGTGAATGAGATTTATATACAGAACCAGGACTGTAGGAATAAAATAATATCGATAATGTTGGAGTCCTTATTTAATCTCAATGCACATCTGCACTATCTGAATTAAATTTAAAGGTCACATATTATACAAAACACACTTCACCATGTTTCTCTAACACTAACGTGTGTCCCTAGTCTGTCTACAAACCCCCCAGTTATAAGAAAAGTCCATCCTCTCCGTCTTTTGCGTGCTCCACTTTTCAGAAAATGTGTGCTCAAACAGGTCATTTGGAGATTTTCCCTTCATGACATCACAAAGGGCAGTAACCCCTCCCCCAGGTGGGTGACACTCCCACAGCTAGGTGTTTGTTCTGCCCTCTGAGTCTGCCTTTTCATCGTAAACAATAGGACGTGGAGCGACTGGTTGAAGAGGAGGAGAATATGTGACCTTTAAAAAATAAAAAAAAAAGCTTGAAAAATACTGATCTGAAATCTCAAAGTTCATGATTATGTTATACTTACAACTGCAAACCCAACTGCAAAGCCTGCCCCAGATAGTGACCTAGAGAGACAAAATAAAGAAAATAATTTAGAAAACGATAGAATGATTGAAACAACATTACTACAGAGGGTTATAATAAATCCATATCCACTGATATTACAGGAGCAGTAAATCTAGTTTTACCTGTCCAAGAAACTTCTTGATCTCAGACAATGCAATGTCATTGCGTTTACAGTTGAGGAGCCGTCCCTCGTGGAACAGACAGTCCACAACCAGGCAGACGTTTGAGTTGTTAACCAGCCTTCTGCTTTCAGCCAACACGTAGTCAGCGTCGAAGGTGTGATGCATGACCACCAGAATAACTGGTTTGTTTCCTGTGGACACAGACACAAGTTAAAAGAGTCAATATATGATAAGGGGAGATCAGTTTGTAGCCAATAAAAGTAATACATTTCCTTTCTCTCTTCTTTTTTTTAACATGGAAGAATGTGTAAATGTCTCTCTGAGTGAGAAGAAGAAGTTGACATCAGGTTTACAAAGACGGGGACGGCCGACTCCTCCCTCTGCGTATAAAAGCTGTTCTAGTCAAGGACTACGGATCAGAAAGTTGCACATTCTTCCTTTAACCAGAATTATTAATAAGATAGTAGTTTTGAGTACTCATTGTTTTAGTTTTTACTTGGCCACTTGGGGGAAGCAGAACGAGCTTGAAGTGAAAGGTATTGAAAGGTGTAGGTATTTTCAGGGTCAATTTTTATGTTTTATCAGGGTCACTTTGTAGTTATTTTCAGGGTCATTTTGTAAAAACAAAGAGGAATTTTAAGTTCCATAATGACCTGTAAACAAACAAAATAAAAGATAATATAGAAAATTGATATTTTTAACTGACTGCTCCTTATTTATCTTTAGCTAATCGATTTAAAATCTTCCACACACTGACAAGGTTATTACTTACTATGTTGAATGTTCTCCAAAGCCTCACTGATGTCTGTTCCAACTCGGGACACGATGGGACAGAACAGCAGAATGTAGTTACTTTCGCCTTCAGATTGGACCTCGGTTTGGCCCATGCCTCTGAATTCTTTGACCCAAGGAACATGAGCCTCATGTGTTGTTCCCGACACCGAGCTATAGAAGTTTTTCCCGGACACTAAAGACGGGAAAAAAAAGGTTGATAAGTCATCATACAACTGTCAATCAGACTTTAAAGACGTCATAGCAACCAGACCAAGATAAAGAAGAGCTAAAGGCTTTGCCATGTGGTGGCAGGGTGAACAGTTGAGGGAGGGATCACTCGAAGAAAAAAAACATGAATCATGTCCAACTGCCTAGGAACCAAGGAAAATGATCTAATACATTGCCAAAATTAACATACGTATTTGATCTTGGCACAAATAATCATGTCATGATATTTTAATGCATTCCTTGACCCAGAAAATGTATATATTGACACCAAGATTGACTTTCTAAGTGGCTTGGAAGACATATTGGCACTTAGCGATTTCACATGGCCGC
The DNA here is from genome assembly GCF_963930695.1 of Labrus bergylta. Classification (NCBI taxonomy): domain Eukaryota; kingdom Metazoa; phylum Chordata; class Actinopteri; order Labriformes; family Labridae; genus Labrus; species Labrus bergylta. The sequence goes on along the minus strand of NC_089215.1, from coordinate 19,462,770 downwards.
CATCTTGATGAAGTCAATTAATTGCTCACAGTCGCTCTGTAGTAAAGATCACTATTTGTTTCCTTTCACTTCCTCTCTTTTCCTACTGCACCTCCTTTAGTACACTTCCTGGTTTCTCACTTTCTCCCCTCCCCCTTGATTGGTTGTTGTTTGCACTCTGTCACTAATAAGTTAGATTGAATTCACCTGCCTACTCCTTATTTAAGACTGCACTCCCTTGCACTCACGTTTTTCATTCTCACATGGGGCGGCAGTTCAGCAATGCATGGATGTTCAATCCCATATGTGTCTTCTGTTACCCTCATGATTTACCTAACGAAATAAACCTGTCACCTAAACTGAAGTCTTTTTGGATTCCTGCATCCTGACCCGATGCCCCCATGGTGATAGTACCTCAACTTTGAAACCTTCTTAACACACTCTGAGAATGTTCCTAAATCACTCCTAGACTCCTTGCTAGGACTCATCAAGCGCACACCGTACATATTTGTTACCTGTTTTTTCATTTTTATTGTTGTCGTTTTTTTCTATCTGCACTGTTCAGCACTTGAACACAGACCACCAAAGCAACCGTCATCAGACTCACATTTCACAGCTGGTCGTAAATGCAATCACACAGAAACATTAACATCAGAAAGAAGTTGACCTGCTGATAACATGTTCACAGTCACAAAGTAGTTAAGAGTGCAGGACAATTTTAAGGTGTTGCTTGGCAACAGTCCAGTCCATCAAGCAAAAAATAGTTCAACATGATACAACAGAGCTGAACAGGAAGATGTTATTTTGTGGAGCCTTAATATGGATTAAGTTTTATTATTTATTTTAATCTTTCAATAATAAAGTGTAAAACTAGAATTTCCTCTCATGGACTAATAAAGTAGCCTATGTAAAAATAAAAAAATAAAAAATATATTAGCTGCCTTAATGTTGATCTAATCTGTCCGTTAAGTGCGATATCCCTGAATCTTGACAAACCTATATTTTATTAATTTATGAAAAGTGTAAATGTATTAACTCACGGGTGGCCCGTCCCTGGTCCATGTTCCTGAAGGAGAGATAAGAAACGACATTCAGTGTCATATTAAAAAAAGAAATAATAAAGTTAAAGAAGAATAGTGAGTACAGGCCTACAGTATATGAATCAAAAGCTGCTTTGTCATAGCTGCTGTGTGCAAGCCAAATAGACACAGTTCAAATACCTTAGTTGATAATCATCTCTATAACTCCGCTGCATTGTAGAGGTTCAGCCGTGAACAGCCTCAAAGATGATATTTTGAACAGTGCCTACTTACGAAATAGATTGATAATTTGTTTCAAATGTCTCTGTCTGTTATTCTTCTCTCCCAGGCTGAACTGCTCCCCGTCTGTGCAGAAACAAGAACACTTTCACTTTCACTTTTTGACTCGATGCAACGTGCTTTCTGACTGATAAGGGAACCATGTGACACGTGTACACCTATCAGAGTCAAACAAGAGCTAAGATATCAACACAGCCGGGGGGGATTTATCTAACATTACATTAGACCTACATTATTTCACGAGCTTTGGCAAATTATTGTTGTTTTCTAAAATGACGTAAAAAATATATTTTGTGCTACACCGCCCTCTCGGGGAGGATGGAGGGAGTGTAAGGAGAAGAGGGAAACATGTTATGCTCCAAACAGAGAAAACTCTGGATTTAACTTGTTTTAATGTGTGTTGACTAACTGGAACTTTGGTCTTTTTATAAATGTGTTGCGACTTTAGGAGAAAGCCACATATAATGCAGCTTTAGTTTATGCAAATGAGGGTTGCTCAATATCCAACAGGAAGTCCACAAATCACATCGCCATGAAGAGGAAGTGGCTGTAACTCTCTAAAATAAAAGCTAGCTATCGCTAACGGTTAACTTGTTGTCTAATGTTAGTGTGCCCTCAGCTGACATAAATGTTACTATTTTTCGGACGGCGTCGCAGGCTCAATTTTAAAGCTAGAGGGGATATACAGGTATCTAATGAAAGTCCACGATATACTGCATCCATTGTCGGGAAGAGGGGTTAATAACGCTCTGAAGTCAAGTTAGTTTCAAATGTCTCATGCATGATAGGCTACAGGGCCCGCTCTAAAATTAAAACAATGCTGCCATCTTTTGGTGACTATCCATGATTGAAATATTTTAATTTAGAGTGTGGTTCCAATTTGTTCCACAAGGAGGCGTATCCTCCAAGTGAGACAGCTCAGTGTGCTCAGTAGCCCTCGTCGTCATACTGGCAGAAGCAAGGAAACGTTATAGGCTAGCTGTGGTTGTCTCATTATTTCCCTGTTATTTACAGGTGAGTAAATGTCACAAATCACATAGGTACATGTGGTCTATATTCTTCTATAGCATGTGGAAGCTAACACCATTCTTTAGTGTGTGTCAGGATGTGTTTTGAAGGTTTTAAGGTACTTTAGCAATGATGCTCATGAGCGCAATGTCGGTCATGGCTTGTACCTAGCTCCCATGCTCTTTTGCTAGTTTTTTAAAGCTCCTGCATATCTCTTAAAGTAACCGTGGGTTCATGAAGACTGTTCGTTTTCATATATTGTTCTTATATTCATGTAAAAAGTGTAGCGCTAACTCCGCTAGCTTCGCCGTTTCTCTATGGGATTTCCCATGTTATGTGTTAGCATAATGCTAAGCGAGGATAAACTGGAAACCTGTTTGTAACTGTATTGCATTATTAATAAGTTCTTTAGTAGCAGAACCAAATTATTTTATATTTGTGAAAAGAATAATAACACACAGAAACATTTATTTTGTAGTGTTATGAACTTTTACATGTAATATAAGACAAGTGTAAGTTTATGTATATTTCTGTGCATATTGTGTTGAAATATGGATAAAATATTGTTTTTGAAGACAGAAAAGAAAACGGAAATACAGTTTAAGTAAAACTGAAATACATAAATGTATAAAAATAAAGACTGGCAGAAGCGAAAAATAAAGCTAGTCTGAAAGCGTTCAGCTGTTGGTTGCAAACTTAGTGTCAGTGTGTTCTAGTGATCAACATATATCGTTATTTCGTCAAAGAGCGTGGCTATGGCGTGCGTTCAAAGTTTGATGTGCATTTTGGCAACTTGCCAAAAAAATGAATGCTTATATCTCTGCCATGCAGTGTTCAGTCATTAAAATTTCTCAGGGCCTGCCCTGAACACATCCATGATTGACATGTTTTGCTTAGTCACAGCGCCACCTGTTCACAACAGGAAGTTACTGTTTCTCATTTAGCATTAGCCTTTGCTACAAGGTAGCTCATTTCCTGCTCAGAATTGGTGGGGACCATTCAAACACCCTGGCCATACAGCACTTTCAAGCTCAAACATCTACATCCAACGCTCTCGCCATATGGATGCATCATTCACCGTCAAACAGGAAGTGGTTGTAACTCTCATACTTTGTCTGATCTGCTTCAAACTACACCGGTATAATGAGGGTTGGCCTCTGAACACACTGACATAACAATAGTCAACTTCAACCATAACACCCCCTCCTGCAAGGAGTAAATACTACATCCTATATACTTTTGTCTGATCTACTTCAAATTACACATGTATGATCAGGGTTGGCCTCTGAACACATAGACAACAATAGTCAACTTTAACCATAGCGCCTCCTACTGCAAGGAATAAGTACTACACAATGCTCAATTTGCTCCATATTTCATAGCTATCATGACTGTGCCAGCCTGAACGGCTCTACGTCAACATTTTCTGTGATCTTCATTACGCTGCCTATTTCAGGATGCCATAGTACGACTTTTACACAAATCGAACTGCACGGCCTGCTGCTTTGCCACGTTCCGCTGCTGCTGCACTCCCGTGGTCGTGACACACCCCGACATGCTCAGGGGTGCAAGGGCCCTTAACAGCTTGCGGTTTAAATTCTCTTTAGTTCCTTTTCCCATTTATCTCTAATGTACAGAGTTGAAGTTGTTCTATTTCTCACCATATTTTGATACAACACTGAAATTACTCTCTTGACTGTACCTCTGTATGCATTACACATTTTTACAATCAATCCGTTTAATTCACGTGGGGAATCCGGCTTTATCTCCTTATTGAAATAATCTCTGATTTGTAGGTACATGTAGAAATCTTTGTTTTCTAAATCATATTCTCTCCTTAGTTTTAGAAAACTTTTGATTTCTCCTTTTTCAATTTATGTGTCAATTATTGTTATGCCTCTATTTGCCCACTGTTTAAACCTTTGGTTTAGAGTCCCTGGTTTGAAATTAGTGTCATAGGCCATCCAACTCAAAATCTTTGCCTCATTCTCCAATTTGTATTTCTTAACTACTTTAAACCAGATTCCCAAGGTGAACTCAGTGATTGAATTCAATAATCTCTCCTTTTCCTTATACATGTTTCTGTTCGCAATCATACTCTGCACGTGGCACCCTTCCATGTTCAGTTCAATCTCCTTCCATCCTGTAAAATAATTAGCATCACACCAACCTATCAAGGGCCGGAGTTGAGCGGCATAATAATATTTTTGGAGGTTAGGCAGTGCCAAGCCTCCCTCGTCTTTGGGTAGCTGAAGTGTAGGGAATCTAATTCTCGGTTTATGCCCATTCCAGATAAATCGTGAATTTTTTTTGTGCCACTCTTGAAATTGAGAGGGAGGGATTTGCACCGGCAAACACTGAAACAAGTACAAGAGTCTGGGTAGCATATTCATCTTGATGATTTCAATCCTTGAGCTGAAATCTAACATCAATACTGACCATCTATCCATATCCTTAAACATTTCCTGGTTAAGGGGTTTGTAATTCATTTCAAACAATTTGGGTAATGTATTTGTAATGTTTATTCCTAAGTAATGAATTATTCTTTTGCTCCAGTTGAAATTATATGTTTGTTGTATTTCTTTAGATGGTGAGTAATTAAATGGCAAGATCTGTGTTTTCTGCACATTTAGTTTATATCCTGAAAGGTAACCATAATTTTCCAATAGTGTCATCAACTTTGGAAGACAGGTGTCTGGTTTCTTAGATGAATCAAAACATCGTCTGCGAATAGCCCAATTTTGTGCTCCCTCCCACCCACTTCCACCCCCTTTATTTCTTCATTTTGCCTTATTGCTTGCGCGAGCGGCTCAATAAAGATTGAGAAGAGCGTAGGGGACAGACAGCAGCCCTGTCTGGTAGACCTTTCTCACTTAAACTCTCTGGTTAGACTCCCATTTATTTTTATTCTTGCCCTTGGATCCTGATATAATGTCTTAATACAATTAACTGAGTCTTGGTTGAACCCAAATTTCTCCAAGCAGAGGTATAAAAACTTCCAGCAAACACTGTCGAAAGCTTTTTCAGCATCCAAACTAATTAATATAGCACTTTCTCCTTTTCTTTGTATTTCTTCGATTATATGTAGCGTCCTTTCTTATATTATCTTGCGTCTGTCTTCTCTTGATAAAACCCAATTGATCTTAATGAATCAATTCTGACATAAAGGTTTCAAATCTATTCCATAAAATGGATGTGTACCACTTGTAGTCACAATGTAGCATCAATATCGGCCTATAGTTTTCACATAGTTCTCTGTCTTTACCTCCTTTGGGACTTACTGTGATAATGGCCTCTTTCCATGAGGGAGGTAGGTTTCCATTTTTTTATTTGGATTTAGTTCCTTTCTTAACATTCTGTATCATTCAGGTGAATAGCCATCACTTCCTGGGGCCTTGTTACACTTGAGTTTCTTCTTTGCGTTTTCTAATTCTTTTTCTGTGATCTCTTGCATTTTGGGATTCACCTATTGCTGGAAGGTCTAATGAATTTAAGAACACTTTAACCATGCCCTCATCTCCAGAGGCAGGTTGTGAGTACAGCTTTTTAAAATATTCTTTAAACACATTTTCTATCTCTTCAGGTTTATAAAGTAACGCTTTAGACATAGGTTCTCTAATTTTCTGAATTGTGCCAAGTTGTTGTTTATTCCTCAGTCACCTAGCCAGTGATTTTTGTTGCTTTTGGTCCCCCCTCATAGTAGGTTTGTCTTAGGAATCTAATTTTCTTTTCCACTTCTTTCTCTAAAATGTCATATATTACTTTCCTAACCTTTTTAATTTGGTTGTACTTCTCTGGGTCATTTGTGTTTTTATGTTCTTGTTCTAACTTTTTAAGCTCTCCAATTTTATCCTAATACTCTTTCAGTCTCGCATTTTTTTTTATGCGCTGCGTATGATATTAGCTTTCCCCTCATCACAGCTTTCATAGCATCCCACAAAATAGTGGGATCTACTTCACCATTATCGTTCTCTTTTCTATATGTGTTGATGTCATTCTTTATTTTCCCCATCAGGGTTTTATCATTAAGCATGCTAAGATTCAGTCTCCAAGTTGTATTCTTTTCTCTCTTATTTAAATTTAATGTCAGATATACACTACAATGATCTGATAGATCAGCTACTCCTATCTTACATTCCTCGACCCTAAATCTTTCTTCTGAAAAAGTAATCAATTCTTGAGTGGGTTGAATGAGATGCAGAGTAAAAGGTATAGTCCCTCTCAAGCAGGTGGGTTTCTCTCCAAATGCCCACTATTCCCAACTCCGTCAGTGTTGTATTTATAAATCTGGCCGTTTTCTTTGTACTGTTTGTGTCTATGTTATGTTTTAGTGCAACATTCATATCACCTCCACAGATCAGAATCCCCTCCGTTTCTAGAATAATAATATCAAAGTGTTTATCTGATTCTGGGGGTGCGTGTATATTGAATAATGTGACCAATTGGTCTTCTAATTTACCCTTGACCATAATGTAGCGGCCTTCTTTGTCCTTTACCTCTTTTTTAAGTTTTCAAATTTTGTCATGTTAGAAACCAGAATTGCCACGCCTCTTCTGCTGCCCTTTCTATATGAGCTATAGAAGGTGTCTCTAATTTTTCATGTTCCTGTTGTGACAGGTGGGTCTCTTGAGAGAAAATTACCTGTGGTTTTTCATTTTTAATTTATTAAGTACTTTACCCCTTTTTTTGGATTATTCAACCCATTCACATTCAGAGAGGCTGTTTCTAGTGCTTCAAGTCTTATTCTTTCCCTCTTTTGAGTGTTTCTTTGTTTTCCTGACACCAATAACAACATGAACTGTCAAAACTAAAACAACAAGAACAAGAACAAAATGAACAATCTTCCAATAGCATCGGGCTCTCTCTCTCTTGGACCCAAATGCCCGTTGGGGGGCAAGGGGAAAGTCCTTATTCTCAAGAAGGGCCCCTCACTAGCGGATGGCAATGACTCTCCGAGGAGTCTTCCTTTCCTTCTAGATAGGTCCAACGTATATCCTACAAACATTTCCTGCCAGTCAAGTAATTCTCAATTTCAAATTAGACGTTTCTAATGGGAGGAATGCTGTCGCTTTGCATCAAGTCTTTGTGCTTAGGTATAAAAATCAAACAAACAAAAAAACAACTAAAATATGGTCAATTATAACCTTTCTAGGTGGTGAACCCTTAAGAAATAGGAGTTAGTGAAAAGTAAATAGTAAGATTTTACCTAGTTCAAAACTTAAATATTCTGTATCTGTCTCTAGATATTTAAATTAAAATATGCATATGTCCTGCTTACAGCTTCCTCCCGTTCCTCTCAGTTGTTGTCCTCATCTTTGGCTCACCTCACTCCGCACAGCTGATCCCCTGACTCGTTGCCATGGAAACGCTCTCTGTATAGGTCCTCCATCAAATCTCCCTCCTCTGTGTGTCTCACCTGCACTTTGAGCCCCTTCTCCTCCATACTGTCGCTGCTTCCCTTGCACTGTTGTAGAATCTGGGGCCCTCGGATCAGTGTATTTTAATCCTTGTCAGCGGCGTCTGGAATTTGATCCCCTTTTCCTTCAGCACCTTTTTTATTTTGGAGTAGGATTTGCATTTCTGCACCACGTCATTTGCGTAATCGTGGTCGAAAAATATTGGTTTGTCGTCAATTTTGATGTGCTTTTACCATATTTTCTTAAGGAGCATTTCCTTTGTTTCGAATTGGAGAAAATTGACAATTATAGATCGTGGTGCTGCTCCAGGTCGCGATCTCCCCGCCGCCGCTCTGTGCGCCCGTTGAATCTGCAGGCAAGTTTCCTCATCCAGTGCCAATTCTCCGTAGTAAACTCTCCACAAATGGGGACACAGAGTCCCCCTCTGCACCCTCCGGGACCCCGAAAATGTGCACATTGTTCCTTTGTGAATTCCCCTCCAAGTCAGTCACTTTTTCTCTCAGACTTCTGTGTTTTGAGCGCGGTCAGCAGTACTTCTTTGGCCTCCATGCTCCATTCTTCAAGTTCCCCTATACGTGTTTGAGCCTCTTTGATACTTTGCTTTTGTTCCTGTATTTCCTTGTTGTTGACTGACAGTTTTCTGTCTATTTGCTCTTTAAAGGTGTTGAATTCCTGCCTGAAGTCAGCTTTGAATTCTTCCTTAAATGTTGTGAAGTCGTGTTTTATTTCTTGTTTGAGTCCTCGTATTTCTCTCGTTAAGCTAGTTAGCCCCTCGTGCAGCGTCTCGGCGTTAACTCTCTCTGCATGTTGTCGTCTGCGGAGTTTTCATCCATGTCCAGTTCTCCTCCCGTTTTATTCTGGAGTTTTTACGTTAGTCGTCTGCGGAGTTTGGTTCCCCACTTATTACTCAGAATAGTTGATAATGTATTTAAGTTTTTGTGTTTTAGGGGGGTTATTTTATCCTCGACTGGCTGGAGTTCTGGCTTAAGCTGCCATCTCTCTCATTGTGAAACTGGAACCACCTATCAGTGTTATTTTTAAGTTTGCCACTAAGTAGTTTTCATCTCTGTCCCCCTCCTCTTCTACAGAATGGCCCTGGAGGAACCAACCTGTCTCTGCTCTCCAGGAACCCTCTGGCAGCCACACATGAATTTCGGCAGGCCTGTCATGCCTGCTACAGCAGAATAGGTTAATTTAAGTCTTTCAACTTTGACCCTTCTTTCTTCATTGCTAATTCCAGGGCAGGAGTGATGTTAGTTTAATGTGAAATATCTTTAAAAGTAATGTTCAGTCATCAAGGGGGGCTTAACAGCTTTTATCACTCACTAATAGGAATTGTAATAATATTTACAGGATGTATATCATCTTACAAAAGTCCTGATTAAATATTTTCTAATTCTTATAGTACAGTGTAATTTAACCTCCTCTTTCCTCCTCCTGCTCACAGGTCCACGAGTGATGGACTACAAGTATCAGCCAGAGGCAGCACACCGCTGCAAGAGGGACGTGCTGCTGTGCCGAATTAAAAACATGGACGACCCCACTTGGAAGCGGATCCGGCCACGACCGGCAAGAAACAACTTCCTGGGGGCATTTGTACTCTGTAAAGGTACAATTTATTTATTATTCATATATTCTTAATAAAAATACTCCTTACAGCCAGATGTGATGGAAACATGGCAAAATGTGTGTTTATATTCTTTTGACCATGGCCTCTCCCCCGTCTGCTGCAGAGGTGCAGGAGCGTCAGGAGTGCCAGTACGGGGAGAACTGTACGTTTGCTTACTGCCAGGAAGAGATTGATGTGTGGACTCAAGAGAGGAAGGGCGCGCTGAGCAGAGAGCTGCTGTTTGATCCGCTGGGCAGCACAGAGAGGCGGGCACTCAGTGTCACCAGACTGCTGCAACTCCACATGGGCATGTTCATGTTCCTCTGTGAGGTAATACAGTCAGTCAGTGCTTCTCCTCTTCCTTTTGGTCTTTCTGTACCTACACCTTTTGAGCACAAGAACAAGACTTCAACGTATCTTCATCTTTTTTTAACAGGAATGTTTTGACAGTAAGCCCCGCATCATCAGCAAACGCAGTAAAGAAAACTTAGCAGTTTGCTCAAACCTCACAGCTCGACACTCGTTCGATGACAACAAGTGAGTTTAATGTTGTTGTTTTTCTTTTTTTATATATTTTTATTAACAATAAAGCATCACATCTTAATCTTAACATCTTAATCACATATTACATAGATGTTACATTTTCCCCCACACACAAAATAAACACATTGACCCACAGCACGGCACAGCACAGCACAGTCTTAAATCACTGACTAGATGAGGTATCAACATGGCAAATCAAACACACAGTAAACATAGATACGCACAGTGAGTAAATCAATACAGACAACAGAGCCTCTCCTTATCCTTCAACTCTCACTCCTTGGTCTAGGAAGCACCCTCCAGAATACATTACATATTCTTGTTCCCACATAATCAAGAAACGGAGTCCATATATGATGAAATATTCTTATTTTCCCTCTGGACCAATATGTCAAATATTCCATGGGAAGCAGGTCTTATATAACCTTGTGCCAGTCTGAGAGGGTTGGTGGCTTTTGTGAAATCCATGTAAGTAATACACTTTGTTGTGCAGCATAGGTTAACACATTCAGCAGTTTGTTGATTATGGGTGCCCTTCATTTGTGGATGTGGCATCCCTAACAGAAGGCACACTGGGTCCATTATGTTGTTGTTTTTTAAAAATTTAAATAAGTTTGGTTTATGTGCAACTTGATGAAACACAGAGGGCTTGATATAGTGACACCATAAGATAAATCAGCCCTCTCCTCTCCTCTTTAGGTGCCTGGTGCACGTGGTGAGGTCAGCCAATGTGCGCTACAGTAAGGTGCGTCCCCTGCACCCTCTCTGTCAGTTCGACGTGTGTCGCCACGAGGTCCGCTACGGCTGCCAGCGAGAGGACAGCTGCTCCTTTGCCCACTCAGTCATAGAGCTCAAATGCTGGGTCCTGCAGCAGGATACTGGTGAGTACCATGCCACTGTAATAAAATCTCATCCAGCCGGTCAGCGACTCATACCTGACTTTGAAAATGGTATCAAGTATGTTATCAAATATTTCAAGGAATTCTTTTTCTGAGCTGCTCCCTGATATTTTCCCCTCAGGTATCACTCATGAAGAGATGGTACAGGAGTCAAAGAGACACTGGCACAGGTTGGAGCAGAATGCACAAAAACAGCAGAAGGTGAGACAGGAAAGGGGGCTGGTACCTGTACTAATACCTGTAAAGGTGAGGACGGCCTTATACATCCTCTCATGGCAGCTACCATGCAGGGAGCTTCCACCTTAACCACTGTTGATGTTTTTGAGAATGTATGACAACAGGGATAAGATGAGGTCTGTGTAGAAGTGAACAAGTTATTAACTAGTTATTCTTCCAATGTGTCCTTGATACCATTCACCTTAATTTCCTTTTCCAACCACCTGTTTATTAAGAGCTACAGGTTACTTTCAACATGTCATTTATGGGGGAATCAGCTGCAGTCAGTTTTTTGCTTCATTTTGATTTGACAGCAGCTGTTGAATAAAAAGTGAAACAAAGCTGCCAAGATGTATTGTAATTGATTAATGAATGAAATCTTTCTTCTTTTTCTGTGTTTCAGCCAATCCACATCCCCCATCCGAGCAGCAGCTTACCTGCAGGAGGGGTGGGGGGGATGGGGGGCGACGGCCTTGGTGGAGGCGGTGTGAGCCCGATGGGTGGCATGAGCGTGGGAGGGTTAGGAGCGGTGGCGGGACGAGGTCGACCCCTCAACCTGAAAATGAAGTTTGTGTGTGGCCAGTGTTGGAGAGAAGGACAGGTGAATGAGCCTGACAAGAACCTCAAGTACTGCACAGCCAAAGCACGGCACAGGTGAGGCCGCTGTCACACAAACACATGCATGATGAAATATGTCCAGTGATTCAAAGCTGTCACCCTAACCCTAGGAAGTGCCTTAAATACTCTCTAGAACAAAGGATTTTTAATGGGCGAGCAACTAAGTCTATGCACCGTTCTGAAACTGTTAGTGTGCAGCTTTTCTGTCTTCAAGTCTTGCACTTAGAAATTGATTGAAACGGTATGGGGTCAGATTTGTTTTATTATCAACTTTGAGAGCAGAGCTATTAGGCAAGAGTTTGATTCCCTTATGCTCGTGCATTCTCTGCTATGTGCACTCCCCGTTTATTATGTTCAAACAGGTCTTGTTCGGTGGCCCTGTTTTTGTTCACGCTCCAAGTTGCCTCTCGGTTGATGAAAGAGCATGCAAAAACTTACAACGTGCAAGTGGTAGTTATAATATGAGCATGGTTTATCAGTCATTGATTACATATATTTGTTGCCACAAAACAATATTCAGTGTTTTGGGTTTTAGCAAATAAGAAATGTAAAGAAAACAAAAGTAAAGAACTTCTTTGATGTGTAGGGCACGTTATCTCTCCTGTATTGATAACACTGGTTGTTTAAGTGTTTCAATAAATGGAGCTAGAAGATGCATTGTGTTTTAAGTGTGTCTAAGTAGGTAGGTAAAACCTGTCCCTCTGTTTATAATTCACGTCTGCTTTCTGTCTCCTTAGCTGGACGAAAGAGCGCCGCGTCCTTCTGGTGAAATCCTTTGAGAAGAAGAAGTGGGTAGTTGTTAGGCCTCTGCCCTTCTCCCGCACATATCCACAGCAATACGACGTGAGTTCCTCCCTTAAAGCTCTGCTCTTCATGCATTCCTCTCTCTCTCTCTCTCTCTCCCTCTCTCGCGCTCTCTCCCTCCCCCCCCACCCACCCCTCGGCCTCTCACATGCTCGGCACAGCTGACGCCCTGTCTGCCCCGGGGGAACAGGTGTTGTTGTAAATTTCCTTCCCTCTGTGTCTTGTTGTTGTGTTGCTTCAGGATTGCCTCTGATGTTGACACTTTCACCTGTGAAGTAACACAGTACTTCAGTGATTGAAGGATTACAATGTTAGGAAGAATTCATTCAGGCTTTTTGAAGAATCTGTATCCTTCATCCAACTCTCGTTGCTAATCATTGGAAATGCAACGCTGCTGAATGTGTTCTTACAGGAAAACCAGTTTTTATCACTTTATGACCCTTTACCTTTGCCGTACTGTGTCTCATTCAGATGTGTGTGCATGTGATGAAGCAGAAGAAGTGCCACTATATCGGAAACTGCTCGTTCGCCCACAGTCTGGAGGAGAGGGACGTCTGGACGTACATGAAGAACAACAGCTGTAAGATCGGCTTTCACGTCGAAACTCTGCATTTTATCAGTGCATTTAGAGTTCTAAATGTTCTAAAGTTTCTTAAAATTTTCAAACAATATAACAGAAGACATGTAAAGAGAAAGACACAACCAAAAAGGACTCAAATCAACCACTACAAAAAAACAAACCAAAACAGACAATAAAATTAAAACCAGAAAAGGCAAATAAAATAGGACATAAAATACCCCATGTCCTCATCATGCTCACTTCAAGGTTTTATTATTTATCTGCTAGAGTCCATTAAATGTAAATCTAGCCTCAGCCTGAATGGGAATGCCCAGTGCCCGTATTCAGTCCAGAGCGCTTCCAATTCTGGTAAGAGAATCCTTTTGACAATAAAAAAAGACTCTCCGTGGGGAGCATTTAGAGTTCTCAGTATACACGCTGAATACAAAAGGAGTGGGGTTGCAGGATCTGTACATCCCATATTGAATTTTCATCTTTCATCTCTTAAATTTAATTTGAAGTTTTACTTTGAATAAATGAGTTAAATCAGAGCAGAATGTAGTTGTATAGCCAAACTGTATTTATTTAAACCTGCTATTAGATTTCTCCTCTAAACTGTGTCCTCTTGCCTACCGCTACAGTCATTATAATTATTTTTGATTGAAGTGCCCTCCCCTCTCCACTTGCACTGATTGTGTTTGAATAACCCTCTATTCAAGCTAACGGAGGTCTTTGCCTCTTTTTTCTCTCTCCTGTCTTCCCTCACCCCTCCACAGTGAGAGATATGCAACAGATGTACGAACTGTGGCTTCAGCTCACCAATCAGAGCCGACGCACAGACAGCTCGGCAGTAACCCCGCCCCCAGAGGACAAGCAGGTCACCATAACGGCAGATTACACAGAAGGCATTGTGAGTGGCGGTAAAGAATTTCACAGATGAAGAAAAAAAAAAGTTAATCTGCACACAGAACATTAGACCGTTTCATGTGAGTTTATAGAAACTGACTACTCCACAAATATGTGGGTAAGAGTGTGAGAGTTGACCCGTGTGCGTGTGTGATTTCAGGGAGTCCGCGGTTTGTCAGAGGGGGACGATCTCTGAAGTTGAATAGAGGCAGCTGATCAGCGCTAAGCTGCAGACAGAAGGACGGACCTTTGATACCAGCCACAACTCAACATTCTGTCATCTTACCTGTCTGACCTCCTCGAGCATCCAGACAGTAGTGTGAGAACAAATCGGCACACAACCGCTCACTTATATCAACACGCAATCACAAACACAAACACATCCTCACAGCACATTATGCACCAACCACAGGCACTGACTAACACAAAGAGAAAGCTGCAGTTACACACAGCACTATTAGGTTCCTGTTTAGTTTATACCACAGAAGTTCCACAGACAACTCGTTTACCCTGACTAGAAAATAATCACCCGGTGTTCCCTAGTGCTCTTCGACTTAGTGTCTTTTCTTTTTCTCAACTTCTCGCAGCACTGACTCAATTCTTTTGGTGGGCGCGCTGGTCGCAGCTCGTACATTTTGCTTGGTGATAGTTCAAAAATATATTTGAAGCTCGGCACTAATATGTTTAAAGTTTAAAAAAAAAAAAAAATTACTTTGTGGTGCCAAAATTGCCGAGCGCTCAGTGCTGTCGATGGCTAACGAGACTGAAGAATCTATGAAGGGATGTAAAAAAAATATATATATAACTATAGTGTTCTGGGTGGAAACTTGTCTTTGAGCAACCAAATCCTACTCTCCCTCCTTTATGGGAACACAGTGAGAGGGTCAGAATAACTTTGTAGGGATTCATTATTCTGAGTGGTTTCTTTTATTTTTTATTTTTATGGGGAGTCGTTACTTCCCTGTTGTATTGTCTGCCATATTGGTAGAGTGCTTTGAATGTAACGCCTGCATGGGCCTTTAAAACTAGGAAATTAGTCATTGAAAACATTGCTGTGGTTGTGGAATGTATACGTGGTAAAGAACATTTACATGCCCCAAAAACAAGCTGGTGTAACAGCAGTTCCTCTCTTTATTGATATAAAACAACCCCGGTTAAAAATCATACCAACAGCTCCTTGATGGCATGAGAACACACACAAACACACACACACACACACATTCTCACATATTATCCTCGGAGTTGCTTTCAGCCGACACCCAAGTGAATCAAAGTATACCTGAATTTCAACCTCCTTTAGGTTGACACAAAGGGGGAGATGAAAATATCTCAATAAATTACCTGTTGCTAAGGTGCATGTGGCTAATGGCTCGAAGCAGTTGTTGCCAAAGCGACCAAGGTGCTATTTACCATCGTTACACTGCACTGGTAAGAAGCGTTGAGACATGCAGGCGGTGTAGAAGGGTTACAGAGGAGCGAGTGCAGGAGACATATGCACAGTGCTGCTCTCAGCAGTAGATCAGTTCAGACCACAGATGCCCATAAATAAATCATGACCTCAGTTTGACTGAAGCCCAGTGAAAACACCGAGCATGAAAAATTCTGTCTTGTAGTAATTTAAAGAAAAAAAGATGTCAATGTGAACGAGTATTTCGAGCGTGAGAAGCAGGGATAAGGTGTCTAGTTAAAAATGACCGTTATAAAGATTGTATTTCTCTCTAGTTTATGGTGATGATAGTAAAGATTATTTGAAAGTTAGGGGCGAGGTGCCACCTCTTCATTTGAACTTGGGTCATTATTTCACTAAAAAACCAATCACGCCCCCGCAGCCTTTCCGATGGAAACCTGTGTTCTCCATATGCATGGTGTTGTATTCCTGTTAGCTGACGGTAGCCCCTAACATTAGTCTGCATTATGGGAAACCTGCTAGTCCCATACAGGAAAACAATACATACCCCATATTGTGCCTATAAACAACACATCAACATGTGACACACACACACACACACACACACACACACACACACACACACACACACACACACGCTGGCAGGACACCTGTCGCTATCTTAATCAAGCCTTTACTGTTGAAGGAGACACAACGGAGGTGTGTCTTTATTCAGATACATAAACATGCATATTATACATATTTACAAACTATGGTATAAAACTAATAATAATTGATAACTTAGCAGTTAAGCTTAATAAATATATAACCTGAAAAGCTGTATTGATTACATAGAAGAACTTCTTGTTATTGAGGTATTGCTATATGACATGTATCGCTGAACTAGATGACTATAGTGACTTTTTTTTTTGAAGGGTTATCCCTTAAAATTTTGTAACTTTTCCTTCTTTGCGGGTTGTTTCAGACGGGGTTTGTGAGAAATGGTTTGCAGCAGAGATTGATTTGAGTTTCAGGCTGAATGTGTGGAAAAAGATCGGCGTTAAACTGAGTGACTGAACTGGAAGCACAGAATATAGAAAATATTCCTGTTCTCCAATATTACGATCAAAATGAAGAGAAGCTGTACTTCCTATTTTAAGTCAACTAAACTGAACCAATGGTTTCAATTCTCAAATACTGATTTATTTTATAAATATCGATAGGCAATCAGCGCCAAAGAAAACAACGGTGAATTGGTGCAAAACTCAATGCAGAAGAGACAATTGACCTGTGGACACTCCCCTGATCTACAGCACAGTCTCGAGTGTCTGGGATGTTTGAAATGTTATTGTCTCGAGCTCTACATTCAGTTCAGTAGATGAATAGTAAAAAGGTTTTGATATAAAGGGTGTAGCGTCTTCTAATGACATAATCCCTTAGGAAAATTTAGGTTTAAAAGCAAAGCACTGGTCAAGCCGAATGTGGCTCTCTGGTCAGTTTTGCGGGTCACTCTGCGACTGTTAAGTGGGATCGTTGATTTTGAACCCCCCCTTGTCTGAGACAGCCCGGGTATTAGCTTCTCTGAGGGATCGTATTACTACTCCTAGTATTATGATGAATATGATGACGATAATGATTGCTATCTATTGACTATTTCTATTTCTTCTCTATATGCTATTGATATATGTACGTTATTTGCAATGTATAACTCTCCTTATATATGTATCCATGTATGAATATAATAATGAACAGTTATATGCGTCTGTGTATGCAGCAGTGCACAGCTCGCTCTGAGAGGCAGCGAGCGGGGAAACGTCCGGCTTCTGATGAGTTCTGTAAAGGCACTTTGAGTCATCAGCGGCGGACGGCTGTAGGTCGTTGTTACTACTAGACGACAGTAGACCTGCTAGATATGAATGTTGTCTGAGCTCTGCTTGTAGGTATAAGGATTGTTTATGCACTGGACAAAGGTAAACACTTTAATTGATGACTTAAGAGAACAGTTTCACCCTTTGGCAGTGTCGTAGTTTTGAACCAACAAACAGAGCTCTGTGCTCGCTGCCTGTGCTGCATCAATGTTTATATTGATTCAAAGACAAATCTCTGGAATCAAAAGCATACACAGGAGCCTATATACTCCCGTATAGCGCCTTATTCGATATACTACACCTATAAGATGATACATACCCCTATTGTATAATCCTGCTTACTATATATACACTATATGATACCTGATACCTATTATAATACTTAGACACCCTTTATAAGGTAATTTAGATAAGAGATGGTGGAGCTGGGTTTTTTTTTCTGTGGCTGTGGTCAGTAATGTGTTCCCATCTTGTATCTCAGGTTGTTGTGAGGAGAACGCTGCACACTCAAATGCTCTTTTTCATTTAGTTAATGTCTGTTAAAGGATATTTGCAACACGTTTAGTATGAGAAATGAACATCAGCAATGATGAGGCTTGATAAATTTTGACTTTGGCTTTACCAGACGGTTGCCGAGCAACATCGGAAAGTAAAAATAACATAAGTATACACTGATTAGTGAACATTTTTTTAATAGTTGTGTTGCAGAAAAGAAGAAAAAGCATTTGAGGGGAGGCTTCCTCCTCAACTGTTGGAGAGAGTCCAGCATGTATGATGTAACTGACACACAGAGAGAAAAAAAACGGAATACTTGTGCTGTGTGTTTGAGTGCAGCAGAATCATGACAAACTTAAGGGGAGGCTGTGCACGTAACAAATCACACATACTTTAATTTCTTCAACTCAGACTTTGTCTTGAAAACATTAAGAGTGTGTGTTTTGGTGTTATACTTCACTTCACTGTGTTAATGCAGCAAATACAGCTGATTGTAATCATTTTAATAAGCTGAGGAATCAATCCAAAATACCAGAAGCTTGCAAGACGAAGACTAATCCAGTTCTGTAAAACAATGAAAACAATTCCATTTGCACATCCAAAACAAATGTTCTGCGGTGTGGAAATGTAATTGTTTGGTTGGGATTTACTTTAAAGCCTCTTAAAGCTTATCTTTTTCCACTCACTGATTAAAAAACAGCTTTTGTGCAGGCTAGAGCATCTGTTTTGGTTACTGCTTCCTGCTGCAGGTTAATAAATGTAGCCGTTCTCGACTGTGGGAAAAGTTTCTGATCAAAAAACTTTTCCTGTTTTTGTTTTTGAAAATTTGACACACCCTGTCTTGTGCTTCCCCTATAACCAGTTTATGTCGCATGATTCTCTCTATCTACACAGCCACATAAAAAAAAATCTTCATTTATTGGTTTTCAATCAGTTAAAAACAATTGGCTATTAGAATTGTTTTCAACCACACAGATAGAGGAACCAGGGTTGTTAGAAGTGGAAAAATCAAGGCCTCTTTTTGTACTGTATTTTTACATTTTGTTGTTTTATGTTTTGTTTCACCTTCTGGACTTTGTTTTCTCTTTTCCCCTCCCTGGTTGGAAGTTCATGATCACACAAGTGGACCAAATCTCTTGAAAGCATTTAATAAACAGACTGTTTTAGAAAAAAAAAAAAGGGAGTGGGTTTTTCTTTTATCTTTGCATCAAACTCACTTTTCCTTCCCCGAGGAGACTTACATGACATGTTGCTGATAATTATTTGGTAATAGTTATGAATTAATTTATAGTTATGGGTCATTGTCTATTTGTAATTTCAAACCGTTTCAAATTGAGGAAGAGGGTCTCGGCTCTATTAACAGAATCCATCATGGTTGATCATAGAGCGTCACACTGTATGCTGTGACTGATTAATCGTTACAGTCTTTGAGTCATGTTTTCCCTCCTTTCATCACTATTGAAAAGGTTTCTGTGCTGAGAAGGGACGAGGGGATTTAACAATGAAAAAATTGAAGATACATACAGCAGACTGTTGAAGCCCCTTAATAGCAGGTGAAGAGCCTCGATTTATATATTTTTTAGACACAGATTTGGTCTCCCATCTTTTACTATTAAAGACATGTTAGGAATGGATTTTTTCAAGGTTTATTTTTGGACTTTTTATGCCTTCTATTTAGAGATAGGACAGTCGATAATGTCAGAAATCTGAGAGAGAGAGAGAGTGGGGAATGATATGCGGGGAAAGGAGCCACAGGTCAGATTTTAACCCAGGCCACCCGAGGACCTTTGAGGACCATGGCATCCGTACATGGCGCGCCAAACTAACCACTAGGCTACCAGCGTAGCAGGAATGGACTTCTTAATAGCCAATATAAACATTGAGAACTGTTAAAGCATGCAAAAACTTCTCAAACACTTGCAAAAAAACTTGTTAAGAAGATTGTTATATGAAAGAATCAGAGGGTAAATGACTGTTAAATTCTTCTATTTCAATAAAATGTGTTTACTTGGGACAGTTGAGAGCTGATCTTGGTCAGCCTTTGATTGTGACTGGAGAGCTATGATAGGTGATAAGAGTAAGTGACACTTTTATTGTCTCATTGTTATTCATCTACTTCAGTGAATGAAATGAATGTACAGCCTTGGTTAATAAAACATTTTAAAAAACTGGACCCTGTATGGAATTGATATTACATTTTTGAATGCACTCATTTATAAACTGGTTCTTATTTTTTTATTATTTTCTCTACACTTGTGTTAAATCAGGTATAAGAACAATACTATCAATACTATGCAATGTGATTTTACTACAGTGATTTAGAATGCTTTTATTGCAGGATATCAAGATGACAATCATAGTTAAAATGTTCAATGATCTTTTCAGGGTCAATCTGTTAAAATCACCTACAGCCTGCTGATGTAATCATCTTTGAAACCGTCAGCTCGACATGAGGCTTTCAAGGTTTGTAATGATTATCAATATTCATCTCTGCATTTAACACACATTTCTGTAGTTTCACACTTGAACTGTAAAGCCATTGCCAATCTTTCGCAATGTTATTTAAGATAGGACCCAGAGGACATACAGTCCTGGACATGTAGGAACATATTCATACATAATGACCCGAGACAGCGTCACGGTCGAGATGAGGGTTAGTTAAGTGTAACACACGTGTCACTAGTGGGCTCACAAAAAACAGTAGTGCACGTGGAAATATTCTCTGCAGCCTTCTTCAGTCCGAGCACTTACAAATTACACACCTTTATTAAATGGACTCATGTATTTCCTTCACTGGACATGATCATAGTCAAATTTAAATAATGAGCTAAAGGCTGTAAGGTGTGTCATTGTCACGTTTGAAGACACACCCAAGTGGACATGAGCCATTATCAACGTAGACTAATTGATTCACCTGAACGTCATCTGCTAAAGAAGTTGAAAGGTAGCATACTCCGAATTATATGTAGACTATACACACAACTAAGGCACTAAACACTCACCTTAAGTCCCTGCAACAGGAACTGTATAGGCTATAACCTATGTATGCACACACATGTATTTAATTCATATATACATTTGTGTGTGTGAAAAGCCTACATTGCTCTGTGACCTTTTCATAGTAATAGACATGTGTTGTTATTAGGCTATTTGTAATTCACCAGACAATAATTTGTGATATTTGTAATATTATTTCGTGTTTTATATCCAATTTATTAGCTTATATAACTGTCCTCATTTGGGCTCTCCACTTTTTTCCCTTAGGTAACAGAAACAGAGTTTGAGATTGGCTTTCACGGTTGTGATAGAAACGCACTTTGACCAATAGACGCTCTTTCCGTCGGGAGGTGGTTGAGGTAAGTTGCTGATTGGTTGGACGGGAGCTGGGGGAGCGGGACTCCATTAAGTAACTTGCGAGTTCACAGAGTATGAACCGTCTGCGTTTTGATATTTTCTACAGGTTATGAAAGCTGCCAGGCGAGGGTAAACGCCAATCGACCTCACTGGTCTTGTGTGGTCTGCTTTTACTTTATTTTACTCTTTAAAAGCTTCATCAGAGCAACTGATTAACTCTGAAATCATTTGTTATTATTGCAATATATAAGCAAGGAACATGACTACAGAGATCCCGGAGATTTTCAAGGCTATTCTTGAGCATCCATTTACTCTCCCGAACTTTGACGAAAATGGTAAGTGGCAGTCAATTAAAACAGTGAATTTATCTCCTTTGGTTTTCAATTCAAGACACATGCATCCCCGAGACCTACTAATTTATGTGTCTGCCGAAGTACTTTTTAAAGTATCTGCAAACAACTGCGTGTTTGTTGCGTAATCCCTGTCATCTGAGCTACAAGGGAATTAGTCCGCCTGCTGGACCTAGGTGTCTGTTCCCAGGATCTGGCTTGAATCCAAAGGTTTGGCGAATTATTTTAATGAACCTCCCTCAAAAAAAAACAAAAAAAGCTATTTATACCTGCATTCCAATTAGATAGGCCTAACCGCAAGCCTGAAAAAAAAGAGAGTTTGTGCACCTGTTGGGGCGGCTGTGGCTCAGTTGGTAGAGTCGCCGCTTCAGGTTCTGGGCAACGTGTCCGATGTGTCCTTGGGCAAGACACTTAACCCTGAATTTCTCCCGCTGCTTCAGTGGCGGTGTATGAATGGATTAGTTACTTCTGGTGGATGATACAACATAGCGACCACTACCATCAGGGTATGAATGGGTGGGTGTGACATGTGGTGTAAAAGCGCTTTGAGTAGTCGGAAGACTAGAAAAGCTCTATATAAGCTCAAGTCCATTTACCTCTACCTTTAAATCTTTAATTTTTTTTAGAGAGGCACTGACATGAAGATCGATCAGGAAAACAGTTTCTTTAGCTAATGTTAATGAATGACTCACCATTAGTTTACTTGAAATCCATACATTAGCCTAACAAACCTGGATAACCTCATTTCTGCATTTCCATCGATTGCTAATGTTGCTGATCATTACAGTCATGTTTTGAAAGCAACACCTCAAGCATAAAGAAACGTCAACAAACAGCCACTCAGGCTGCTCTGATCTCTTAGGCATTTCTGTGAAACCCAGTGCAAACAAGTCTCAGTGCAAAATGGTGACAAAACCAGACAGGCCTCTCTCTCCGTTTGAATATTCTTAAACAAATGGAACCTTGCCGCTTTGAGTTCAAGTTGAAGTTATCTTTATTAGTCAAATGCACAACATAACAGGCAAAGCAGTCATAGCTGGCAATGACATTTTTATGTTCCAAGCTCTCCTTAACAATGCAAAAATAAAAAAATAGTATAGAAGATAAGAGTAACAACGTACAGTGCAATTAATAACCAAAAAAATAAAATAAAACTAGAATATATGTACAGTAAATGGGGAGCACATGTTTAAAGGCTAATTTTGAGAACTCTGCCGCATTTTTATTTCTCTGAAAGATCCTGCAGGTGGGACATAGTGACCTAATAAAACAATGCACCATGAGGGATAAAAATAACATCGATGGTCCTTTGAATTATCCTGGTGATTTATGGTTGAATATAGGTGGTGCTGGTTCTCTGTTTTAACTCTGTGTTTGTTTGTCACATGGTGTCATCTGCCAGTATTGAGTGGATGTTTTTTGTTTTGTTTTGTTGGCTTTTGTAGCTTCATGATTTAATCACTAGAGGGCTCTGTTAGACCTAATTCAGATTAAAGTTGAATATCTTGTGTTACAATGACAGCTGTTTTGTTGCTGTCTGCCCTAAAAAAAAAAGGGTTTCAAAATATTTTGCAGGCTTGGATGTATATTGCTACAGCAGATTTTTTTTTTTTCAAGAACCCAGCTGAAAGTAGACTATAATAACTGACCTGTCAATAATGTAATTTGTCTTCTGGTGAAAGGTCTGTGATGTCCCCAACTGTAACCATATAAAGCATAAAATGTAACAAGGCTGCTAATCACAAACTATTTAAACATATTTGATTATTTCAAGGCTGTAAGAGCAATTTGAGGACATTCATATTATCTGTTTTAATGAGATGTCTGAGATGCAGGCATGAAGGAACATAACACATGTCACATGACTTTGATACCAATGTGGAAATTCAATTTGAGCATTGGCATAACTGGTGTTTTACCACTCTGAAAAATACATCAGAATAATCTTACAGTCCTGCTGGCCAACAGGGGAACATGATGTACAGGAAGACACAGAAACACATGAGTAGCCATGACAGAGCAGATTTCATTCTTATTCATCTGATAATGGTTAGCTTCAAAGCATAGAAGTAGTGTGGTTATATTTTTAGATTGTGTATAATGTAGCACCTACAGAAAAACATGTTTATGTTTTAAGTATGATCTGATCCACGGGCTCAGGAGCTGTTTTCTTCTCTCACACTGTCTGATTATATTCACTGTTTCAGATGCTGAATTATAACTTTTTATGAGAAACACCCACAGTCTGTAAAGTTCCCAGCAAAGAAAATACGCAGCAAACTTTACTGAGTGTAATACATGAATGTAACTTCATGTTTTAAATGACCAGTTATTTCATTTTTTTTCTCTCCTACTGCACGGCCATTACTTTTTCAGAGAAACCATTTACTTTTAATTCTTTGCCAGGATTGTAACCTGATTGAATCTATAGTCTTCCATGTAGCACACATGAGCCTGTTTGTGCTGTATGGCAGTCAAAGTCTATACATTTGACCTATTTTACAGGTACTGTAACTTTAAACAACTCATTGTGATGGTTGGTGCAGAAAAGAGCCCCTAGGCATCTCAGAGAGAAATCTGTCAATACAGACAACGTTAGGAGACTTATTAATCATCAATCGTTAATTGGTTAAAACTATCAGTGTGCTTTCAACTTTTTAAAGAGTGTATTTATGTGAAGTAACAAGCAGAGAGGATGTTTCTGCCTCATCACTTACACACAGGCCTCTGAACAGTTCATGGTAACATAACATTAAAACAGGGTCATTAAAGACATTTTGACTAGAGATACTTCTTAAGTAGTTTGTTGATCTTTTCTCAAAGGCTTCAAATGAAGCACTGTGGAATGTTTGCTCACTGTATCATCTGACCTTGAAGGTTCTGTTTTTCCATGTCGTGCCTAAAACAGAGTGTGTGATTGTGTGTGTTGCTTGTAACACAAGCTTGTAACACAAGCAACATGTAAGAAAAACACTCTTCCCTCCTTTACAACCTCCTCAAGTTGGACTGTCGTGAGCTACCGTTTGCTGCTCATCTTACTGAGGTTGGAACAGACTCTGTGACCAAAAAAGCAAAACACACACTGCTCTGGCTGATGTTTAGGGTATTCAACTGAATTCATATTTCAGGCGGAACAGGATGTTCTCCCAGTAGATCTGTGTTTTTAGAACACATACATCCTGTTTTGTTTCCTCAATAATAGTACAAAATATAATGTTTCCACACTTTAACATATAGCCTAAGGATCAAGAAGTTGTTATGCTGTTTATTTGTATTTTTATTTTTTTTGCTGTTGTGGCAACTACGAAGTTAGGCTATGGTGTGTAGACCTTTGCCTGTATGTTGGGCTGCATGGGGGAAGGCTTCATTGGACACAGCTCGCAGATCATGCAAAAGCCAACGCTGCACATGTTTTGGCATGTGAAAGGAGCTGCTGATGCACCATATATAACGTGTCTGGCTATACGTTGCATGTCCCTCTATAGACATTGTTCTGACATGTGTTAAATCGCGAACGGAATGTCTTGAGAAAAAAGGTGAAAGGGGGCAAAGGCTATAATTATAGAGGAATGCGTATTGCACTGCAAA
Source organism: Labrus bergylta (assembly GCF_963930695.1). NCBI lineage: Eukaryota > Metazoa > Chordata > Actinopteri > Labriformes > Labridae > Labrus > Labrus bergylta. Next base: position 19,437,851 of record NC_089215.1, on the reverse strand, counting down.
TAACCGACGTTTTCACTGACGGTTACCGCATAAACCTTTTTATGTCGTATAAAGTCATACGTATGCGTTTGTCTGTGCCTTTTAATATGAATATATTCAACGCGGACACTAGAAAAGCAAACTTGGACCGCACCGGTCACTGCAGTGGAGAATTAGGTCAGACTGGACAGCTATACGAGTTAACGTGTTCTACACGTGACATCTTGTGTGACTGTGTCAAGCTCAACATATATAATTCGGTCAACCAATGAGATCTCAGGTAGCGTTCTACTGGAGACCGTGATTGGCTGCTGACTGGAATCCCCGCCTTCATTTTTAATGAATATTCATAACAACTGGGCTCAGTCCGCTATTCGTCAACACAGAGCTAGGAGGGGAGGAGGTGGATATCATATCACATTCTTCAAGCAAGTGGGACAAAAACTCGGCAAAAAATTTTGATGCTCCTACCTCAGATGTTTGTTTGTTTTTTACATTTAAGCTTGTTTTCTTTGTAAGACGTTAAATCGAGCCACGGTCCGTAGTGAAACCGGCTTGATAGCTCTAACACTGTCGAGCAAACAGGACTGTTGCTGAGCTAGCTTCTTGGTCAACGACAACAACAAGCGGCAAAATGTCGGGAGAGCCAATTGTTGTCACTCTGGAAACGGCCACCGGGGCCCCGAGTTCATTCCCGGTGGTTTTGAAGAAAGTAATGGAGATGCCTCCGCCGAATATACTGGACGGAGACGACGGTACGTGCAGTGAATGAGCGGAGAGGACCGGGATGTAGCACAGGCTAAACACAGGAGACCAGATGGTATCATTACAATGTAAAGGACATTGTGTCCCGGTCCATTTGCGGACCCTTGACTTTGTATGTTACCTACCTGGTGTGCGGGGAAGAGAGCTTTTATATGCCTGCTTAATAAGATGACAATATTGTTTTGTTGCAATTGATAGTTTAAACAGAAACATGTGGTGGCATAATGCTTTGGCTTTTTATTGTTGGAGTAAATTAAGAACATACTTAGACAGGTTGTCAGATGTGTTTTTAATGTTTCATGGACTTTCAGAATCAACCTGACACTTCACCACAGCTTCTAGTGGTCAAAATGGTTTCTAAATAAGTTTCCTCACTACCATCCAGACTTTTCTAATCCGCTCTCATTTGTGTTGGTGTTTTGTTGACAGGAAGTTCCTTTAACCCAATACAGTCATTGTCATTTCTTGCTGTTACATCATCCCTGACTTGCTCTTACAATATGTAAATAAACTTGTGTATTTTCGTTTCATGAAAAACAAAACTCTCATCTTATCTCACATCTTCTTAATTTTAAGAAAATGTTTTCCACATTTGCAAGATGTGATAATTTTAATGGAAAGCAATGAAACAAGTACTGAAATCAGTGAGGAAGCTCAGCTGGTGCATTGGCTGCAAAAGTTGCTGTTAAATTGAGAGGTTTTATAGCAACTTTGAGTTGAAAACTTTTCACCTATCATTGTTTCGATGGGGCCCTTTTTCTGTAGATAGTTAAATAAATATCAGTGTTTCCCCAACCATTATATTAGGGGAATATGCGGCCCTTGAAGGTCAAGTAAAACAAAAAAAATATATATATATTTATTATTTTTGGGCTTCTTGTGCCTTTATTGTAGAGATAGGATAGCGGATGGAGTCGGTATTCAGGGAAAGAAGTCATTTAAGGATACCTTTCCGATAGAACAGGACAGCTTGTCTTTAAAAGTATCCCATGAACACCAAGATTCCTTCAAGTGTTTGTGTCGGCATGTCGGCGTGTGTCTCTCCCCCCCCTTCCCCCAAAGCTGTAAACCTAGGAAACACTGAATATAGTTCTGGGTTCAGCACCAATTTAGCTCTCTGCAAGGGGTTTCTGTTGGGTAAAAAAATAGAAAAAGTCCTATTTATTTTAAAGGGGAAAATATGTGCTTGGTTAAGAAGCACTTCTCCCCCATGACACTGGACACATAATGATTTTGTCAACATGGGCCATGACTTCTCTGTGAAAACTGTTTCTGACGTGTGTGTCTCTTCTTGTGTTTCAGACACTGACAAAGACAAGCTGGGTCTGGGAGATAATGTTGACCTTGGAGGAGGGAGTGATATGGGTCCTTCGGCCGCCCTGACCCCCGCTATCTGGGAGAAAACCATTCCCTATGACGGAGAAAACTTCCACCTGGAGTACATGGACCTTGAAGAGTTCCTCATGGAAAATGGCATAGCCACATTGCCTGACGAGGACGCCCTAAAGGGCAGCCGGGAAGGTGCTGTTAAGACGGAGAAAATAAAAGCCATCCCCTCTACACAGCTGAAGGTCACAAAGTCAGTGAATTTGTCCACAGTGTCTCTGCTGCCCATCCAGGAACTGGACAAGTGTGATGAGGAGCTTGTGATCATCAAGAGTGACTCTGAGATCATCTGTGATGTCGCTGCAGGTGAGTGCAGGGTGGAGGAGCAGAGATGGGGGGAGGGGGGGGGGGGCTACAGGGATGATCGAGCTTACAAGTTAGATCCTCTTGTCTGGATAGGGGATTAGGGTTAAATAGAAATTAATTAATTGTCTTAAAAATGACTATTCAGGAAATGTAAATGTTCTTGCAATAATAAAAAAGACCTAATCAAGTATTACTGCTTTGAGTCTGACGGCCTGTCATGTTAGCCTTTAGCCACTTCTGCTACAAATCAGTTACCTCAAAATGCTTTTCTAGCAGTTCAAATCTTACAATTAGGAATGTCATTAGGCTCTCACGCCGATTTCAGGCAAACATGATTTACTGATGCACTGGACTGATTTCTTATGGTCAGTCTACCCTGGAACAAGCACTGGGTGGGGACGGTTGATGGGAAGACAGAAATAGATGCTGGTGCTTCTGCATAGCAAAGATAGTAGAGTTAACAGCCGGACAATCGGCAGTCTGTACATGTTGAACCCTCCCACATTCACTGTAGTGTTTAAGAAGAGCAGTCCTACATGTAGCCTTGTTGCAGGTTACTGTCAATGTACACTACTTTTAAATATAAATATACACACATGTATAAACTGGTTATTTCTCAGAGAGGCAGCCTCATCTTTTGTCCCTAACTGACATTTTCTAAAGCTCAGCCAATCATAACTTTTTTTCATATGAAGTCTGTTTTTACGTGAAAAGATACTAAATATTGATATAATTTCCAAAAAGCAATATCTTCTGCAGATGTTCAATATTTCAGTACTCATGTTCCTCTTCTATTAACTCAGAGGTGACCACCGAAGACGAGAGAGCAACACCCGAGCCCGTCGACCCTGATGAGATTGAGGTGGATATGAATTACGAGCCAGATCCCACAGACTTGGTCCTGTCCAGCGTGCCTGGAGGCGAACTCTTTGACCCCCGCAAGCACAAATTCACTGACGATGAGCTCAAGCCTCAGCCTATGATCAAGAAGGCCAAGAAGGTGTTTGTGCCTGAAGAACAGAAGGTATGCTGAAGGAGTGTTTTAACAGTTAACATCACTTTGTTTTAGCTGTTTTCTTTATCGAAAAACACCCAAATAAGAGGCAGAATTAAGCTTAAAGTAATGACTTTTACATTTTAAATAATTGTGGATATCACAGTGGACTAATCTTAGACAACTGTAAACGAGTGTATGTTGTGACTTTGGCTCATGTGTTTATAAAAACTCCTTTCCTATTTTTAGTTGGTTATGAAAAGACAGAAATGATAATGATGGCATGCAAGTTAAACGAGACAATGAGGAATATTAAGATTGATTATTTCTATATAGTAATTTAATGTCCACTCTGCTACTTGGTTGGTGTCAAATGAGGCAGCTACACACTGAAACACCCTTAGGTTTACATTTCGATGGTCAAACATTACAATGATAGATTATTAGGTTAAAAGAAAGCTGAATGAGGATGATTCCCTGCTGGATATTTAGGACAAAATCAGGAAAAAGATTACAGGGAACATTGTGGAACATTCATTGCTAGATGTGATTGAGTTTAGGACTTGGGCTAAAATGTGCCTGAAGATTTTGACCAACCCTTGGCAGGCATGCTTCAACATATTGTAAATAAGACAATCAGATATCGGGGTAGAAACCAAGCTTCGTCACAGTCACAACACTTCTACAGTTCTGGAGAGTCACAATGACTCAGCAGCCTGAAAATCTTCAAATCAATGTTTTCTTCCCTCTCCGGACTGCCTGAGAACACAGGCTTTGTTTACAGCACAAAGGAGCCTGGATGTCGGCCATGTTACTCATTTGGGTGTCATCAGAAAGAATGTCAGGATCTGGTGTTTTTTTTTTCTTGATTTACTCTCCTCCTCTCCCCTTCCAGGATGACAAGTACTGGCAGAGGAGGAAGAAGAACAACGTGGCAGCCAAGCGCTCACGTGACGCCCGCAGGTTAAAGGAGAACCAGATCACGGTGCGAGCAGCCTTCTTGGAGCGCGAGAACCAAGCGCTGAGGTCAGAAGTCTCCGACCTACGGAAGGAGTCCACCCGTTACAAGAACATCGCCGGGCGCTACGAGGACAAATTTGGACCACTGTAAGGGACCATGAGAGTGTAACTGGAGCAGACAGCACAGCATCAGTTTCCACACGTCAGGGAAAACACAGAAGCAGTCCTGATTAGGGCTGTCATGATACCAGAATTCGAAACCTCGATACGATTGTAGTATAAAACATAATTTATACTTGTTTTGATGCCACGGCAACAACAATACACTTCATTTTGGGTAGTTTTCTTTTTTTTAATAACCAAAAATTGCAAGTTGTGCAATTCAGCATCCAAATATTTTTGGTCACGTTGGGTTAAGAATAAGATTTGAGATGGGTTTTTTTTAAAGGTTCAGCACTTTTGTATACTATGGGTCAATGATATAATGGGGATGGACATGCATGGTTTTCAAACTGATGGTATTGAAACAAAAGAAACTTTGTGAACACTGTGGTCCTGGTTTTATACAGAATTACCGAACAGCTGTACGGGGAGAGTTAGCCACAGGAAGGGGAGGGAGAGGAATACTCTCATAGGACTGATGTATTGAGTTCAAAACCAGAATCCATGTGACCTTGTGATTAGTAAAATGTTGACCTCTCTCCCTCCTCTTCCTCCTGTCATTCATCCCTTTTCTCTTCTCTTTCAAGCGCCATGCCGGAAGACCAATAGACAACAGTTTGATTTATTCATTTATTTCTCTATGAATAAATAAATCCAACCAGTCGGGGATGGTGTGCAAAAATACTAGAATCGAGCGGATGAAGAAGAGGACGAAGAGGAGGAGAGCATGTGTTAGGGTGTGACTGATGTTGCCATGGCAATAGTGCTTAGAAGCCAGATGCCTGCCTGTATGTTTTATTTCTTTTGCTTTTTTTTTTTTAATGAATCGTTTTTACCCATCCGTGTGAGAGGTTGGCATCGAGAGAAGAGTTTCGAGTCCTTGCCTATGACGTTTGTATGCCTTCAGCCGTAAGAGATCATGTTTCATTTTAATTTTTATGGAGAACTGTGGGTTTTATTTTCATTCTTAAATGAAATGGGTAGTATAAAGTAGCAGTTGGAATAGTTCTGACTAGAAGTCATATATTATAGTTTTGTAGAAACACATTAGCAGCCTGCTTCCAGTTCTTTCCATATTTGATTGAGATCATTGCGTTCAGAGATGCAAAACTTTTGACTGTGACATTTCCAATAAATCAAGCTTCTTCAGGGTATAACAGTGACATGGCAAAAAAAAAAAATACAGCTATGTTCACTTCTCTTCATGTAAAGCGTCGGCGGCACAGAGCTGCTCTGTGCGTTTGTGTCTCACTGTCGCTCTTGTGCCGTAGTAGTCGCCTGCCTCACTCTCTACAAGTGTTCAGTGCTGACTCGTCCTCTCGTGTCTAATGCTTTTGGAAATGTCCCGTGAAGAGTCCTCTCGTGCATTAACTGTAAATAGTTGTAGCATAATATTGGTCTATCTCCACTTTAGTTTCACATGACATTAAAGCCTAAGAAAAGGCTAGTAAAGTCTTTGAACAGCCGCTAAGCCTCCATTCACTCCTTGATGAGTTGACCTCTACTCACAACAACAGAATGTTAAATGTTTTCAGACGTGTGGTTAAGGTAGATGGTTGAGGGGCTTACAGGACTTGAATCAGTGCCTTATTCAAAGGCAGCTGAAGGGGAAATGTTTGACTCTTGAGCCAAAGAGAAGTGAGCTCAGAATGAAGTATGTCGCTAGTTAAATCAAAAAAGCTTCATGAATCACAAAAACGGAATATTCTCCAATACATATAATAGAAAATATCATGGGAATGTATGAAGTGTTTATGAGGCTGTTTCAGGGTATACATTTCTCTCAATCATCTTGTTTTACATTTCTGTCTGAATGTCATCTGTGTTTTTCAGAGGCTTGTGAGCTGGCGGTTTCTCCTGCAGTCTAATTTATTTGATTCATTTTGACAAACGTGTGTAGCCTCAGTAGGTGCAGACTTTATCAGGGCATCTGTTTTCTACAAGGACACACCCCCCCCCACCCCCCCCCCCAAAAAAAACAAACAAACAAACTAACTCTTAAAGCCATTTCAATGCAGTGCACAGTCTGCCAGTTTACAGGGGACATAATGAATAACATAGTATCACATGAAACGTGTTACTAACACTAGGGTACATTTTCTGTCCACTTCTAACAAAAAAAAGGGAACGTTTTGTTTTTCTGTTCTGCTGTGCTTCCTTTCTTAGACGCAGTGACTTTTAACCAAAATACATTCAATATTATGGAAGCGGAAAGGGTTTTTTTGAGTGTGGGGAATGTTATTACAGGAAAAAAAAATACACTTCTGTCGTGAATTTTTTAAACAAATATCTTTTTGTTGCAGTGTGTAAAACTTCTTTTGATTTCACTTCAGTTTTTGAGGTGAAAGTGAGGAGTGACACGATTGTCTCTACAGATTTCTGTGGAAGTGCTCTTACTCCCAGCGTCTCTGATTTCAGTCAGAATAAATCACAAGTGTAATTATAAAATATCTATATTTACCAGAGTTCTATCATGAATGATAATGGTCTTCCTTAATCATTTATTAAATATTTTCTGCTGTAATAAAGATGTCATCTGACTTTTATCTGGAACAGGTCAATTTGTTAACATTGGGGGGCGGGTTGTTTCTAACCTTCCTGGTTCTGTCTTTATATTTCTCTGTATTAAAACATATTGACATTTTGAGTGTGGCTACCTTTTGTGTCTTGTATATACATTATGTAAAAATAAAGTGTTGCTCACAGAGTCTAACAGTGCTGTGTTACTTTATTTCTTTGGAATGATTTTGACAGGTTGCTTGAGTGAAGTGGTTAGAGCTGTTGCCCCTCAGTAAGAAGGTTCCTGGTTCAAGTCCCCTTCGGAAGAGTTTGCAAGTGCTGCCTGTGCATGAGTGGGTTCCTTTCGGGTACTCCGGCTTCCTTCCACAGTCCAGACATGCTTGTTATGTTAATTGGTCTCTAAATCGCCCGATGGATGTGTGGCTGGATGTCTGTCTCTACATGTCAGCCCTATGATTGTCTGGCGTCCTGTACAGGGTGTACCCCGCCTCTTGCCCAAAGAAAGCTGGGTTAGGCTCCAGCAACACAAAGTAGAGAATGATATACTATGGTAAGTGAGCCTATAATTTAGAGCAGTGGTTCCCAAAGTGGGGGTCGCAAGATGCCTTCCATAAAAAATTAAAATATCATTTAAAAGTGCATAAGTATATAATTTTACCCATTTTTATAAATGCACAAAAAGTAGTCCAATGTCATATAAGACAGTATCATTAAGTGAAACGGAAATGAATGTGTACATTTTTTATAGTTTTTAAGCTGTTGTATTATTTTGTGTTACTACTTTTTGGATAGGTTTATTAGTGTGTGTGTGTGGCTGTTGCTACGTCATATACCTAACTAAACACCTCAAAAAACAGTGGGGGGGTCCCCAGTTTCTGTCACCCTTATTTTGGGGGTTACGACCTGAAAAGTTTGGGAACCCCTGATTTAGAGGACAAAAAAAACCCATATGTTTTGCTGCCATACCTGGCCCTCTTTAAATGACATGTAAAAATGTTTTTCTAATAAGGATTGTCTCTGGTTGCTGCCACCTGGTGGAGGAAGTTTAGAGAGAACAAAGTTTCACACTGCTCATAACTTGAGCAGAACAAAGCTGAGTCAGGCGCTGTTGAGCATATTAGACAGTTCTCTACAAAGAGACACTGTATCACTACTGTCTCAGAAGAAGTTAACACAAGTAACTGAATGGTGCATGAAATCTGGTTCATGAAAGACACAAGACTTTGCTAAGTGAACTTTGATGTAGATGTGAATGGCTGACATAATTATGTTTAGCAAATAACAGAAAACTAAATGCAATCAATATCAACCAGCTGTCTGTGACGCACAATTAAAGATTTCATAACAACTTTACGCTGAATGAAGTCTATGAAAGGGTTACAATGTCTTTATATTTTCCATGTCATTTATAGTACACCATCTGGTTTGTTACTGACCTTTCTGGGGTTGTAACACCCTGTAGCTGGACTTCATGTAAGCCTGACCATGAGGATACTAAAGTATCAATACCAAGCAGCCACTCAGAGGTAAAGAAGGAAATACAAAAGAGAGCTTTATTGACAAGTCAAAAAAAAAAAAAAAGTTTCTCTAGGTTTAAAAAAAAAAAAAAAATCTGCAAAAGCCAAACAACCACAACAAAGACCAGGATGTAGCGTCTTCACCTCTTCTTGAAACCATACTTCTTCCTTTCATAAAACAGATCTGTTTTGGAGCTTCCCAAATTCACAATCTTAGGACAGCCATCCCGCTGTAAAAGAAACAAAGAGGAGAAAAAGTTGTTTTATTAACGGTGGGTAAGTAACACTTACTACCTTTAGCTTTCTAAATCCAAATTATTGCAAGTTAAAAAGATGAATATGAGCTGTTTCTGTGCTTAGAAACAATTACAAACAGTGTGCTCACATCTTTCTCCTGGATGGTGCACTCTTTGCAGTAGTAGGCGTCAGATACTCCAGGCCCTCCACAGATGACACAGCGCCCCTGATAGGAGCCGTAGTTACACTCATCACAGATGCGTACCAGCGTGCACGGCCTCACATAGGAATCGCAGATGACACATTTACCGTCACCTTAGAAGGAGCGGGGAAAGGAGCACAGATGACTTATTGTTCCAATGACAAAGCTTTAAAACACTTTTTTCCTCCACTGCTGCTGCACTAAACATGTCAGATCTAAAATCACCGGTTTAGGTTTTAATGTGGTCAGTAGTTATAATACAGCGATGCATGGAGTGGTTTTCTGAATCTTTTACTGATCACAAAGGAAGACATAAACATAACAATATGATGATTTCTAATGACTCGGTTTTTAAAAACACATTTTGTTACCTCAGGAGCCAGTAACCCTGGAACCTTTTGAATATGAAATGTTTTTGATTAATTGTGTTGTTGTTGTTGTAGAATTTATTACTGTAAATATTATTTATCTTATTTTACTTTATCTATTTTATCTTATTTTGGTTGTATTGCACCGCGGGACGGAGACAAACGCAATTTCGATTCCACTGTATGTCTGGCATATTTTGAAAATTGACAATAAAGTTGACTTTGACTTTGTTTCTCTGTTTGAGGGCGATATAACGTTATTCTCTTTTCTTGCTTTATATATTGAAATAAATCTTGTTATCTTTATTCAAAACATACAAAATAAGACGACGATGACAAAGTCCAACAGTCACTCTTTGAGGGTTTACAAAAATACAGTTTGGCATCAGGAAAGTCAAATGAGAGATCTCAAAGTGAACAGCAGGTGACTGAAAAATAATGTGAACCAAAACATGTCAAAACTTAATTAAGAAATGAATCCTTATCTTGTTATTTGTGTGCATCAATTTACAGAAGTCTCACATTGTTTCATTCAGATATTTATAAGTATTCAATCTTAAATTGTTCCTTATGAAGGTTGTTGTTTTTTTGTCTTTTTTCTTGGTTTCTAGTTTAACATCAGTGAGGGAGTGTGTGACTGTGATAATGTATAATTATTTTACAAACTGCACTTAACAATTACAAACGCTACAATATAAATAATGACTTAAAGTTTACACACTGGGTTGAATTAAGAGGGAAACACTTACATTTCTCACAAAGTCTCCCGATAGCTGAGGAATGAAAACAAATAGTTAGTGTTTGAGCTGCTTTAGATCAGAATAAACAGTTGTTTCTCATATTTACATAACAGTAGATTGCGAAAACAATCTGTTAATATTCTGCAAAACTTAAACATAAGACATAAGAATAGCGTCATGTTAGCACCTTGGCTAACATACTTTGAATGAAACCCATGCTCTAAATGTTAGCATAGAAGCTAAAGTTATCTCGAAGAAACAGCAAAACCAGACATCAAGCTGCAAGGTAGAAATCAGTACTAAGTAATATATGGTAAATTATAGATCAAAACATACCGACGCCGGCTTGTTTTCTGCAAAAGATCAAATCTGGATGATGTTTAGCCATTGTCTGCTAACGTAAAGCAAACGCAGCGCTGCTGATTTTCTTCTTCATGAACTTTGACCCGAAAAACTTTGCGTGAGCAGTTTGATTACCGCCACCTAGCGGCTCCAGGACGAAGGAAAAGGGAAATTATTGTCGAGTTTACAATCTAAGTTGTCGAGTGATATACATCCATGATGCATATTTCTCCATATTAGCCTTAAAAATAAATTAAACGACAGTAACAGTTAAACTATTAATTTAATCTAAATATGTGTCTTTCTTTCCAGGGTTTACTTCTGTAAAGAAGTGATAGAAAAGGCCCTGGAAGCTATATACAAGAAATATTCTTTAAAAGAATATTGTCCTTTATGAACTAATTTTTTAAAATGACTTTACTGACTGTTGAAATTATGTCAAAGGGGGGCTGGGTATGTATGTGTTGATATTAAATGTAGCATCATTTTAATAAAATTTAAAGTCTCGTTAATATTTTGTCCTTAAAGGACCTGCGAGGCCGCAGCGTACAAAGCGGTGACGTCACGATCCGCCGTCACATCTTTGTCAGTGAACAAAATGGCAACCTACTGTCTTACAGTTGCCCGGCTCCAGGTAAGATAAGAAATTTGACATTTTTACCTAATTTCCACAACAATTAATGATGTCACCTGCTGTTCTAGGTTTGATACATCTAAAGTAGAGATAGACTGGCAATGCTGGAGCTCAGAGAGCGGGTTTGTAAGGGTAAATAACCTGCTAAACAGTCATGGACTTGTCGTCAGGTCATCGTGTCCTGACTGCGTTGATCACATCCAGTGGGGAAAAGCTGGTTCGTCACAGGCGAATTAAACACGATTAACTTCTTAACTAGTTAACAATACGTTCAACTTTCTAATGAACGCAGGTGGTTCAGCGTTAGAGGCAGAGTTTGGTTGTTTCTTAGCAAGGTTAACCACAAGGTTAGAGCTCCCAGCAGGCACAGGGCGAGTCGACTACATGACCATTAGAAAATAAAACAGCAAACCACACTGACCAGTTCATTTAGAGACTGTTTTAATATGACAGACCAGTTCAGTCAGGTTTAGTGGGTACATGCTCTTTCTGGTATTTGAGGCTGTCGTGATTTATTTAGTAGCAGAGCTGAAGATAACGGATCTGGAGGTGTTTACAATGTGACCTCTGACTGAACAACTTCTGTTTACTTTATTTAGTTTATTTGCACATTTTTTTGAAAGAAGAGTCAAACAGAAAATTTAAATAAATAAATAAATAAAACACATGTGCAGGTGAGGTAGAAACCCAGGAGGGCTTATCTCAAAACCTCACCTTAAGAGATTAAAGTTAAAATAAAATACAGTAAAAAAAAACAAAGTAGGAATATTTACTATCACAAATAAAATTTACCCAATTGAAAATGACATACAAACACTGAAAACATAAAAATAGAGCAAAACAGGACATGTAGACAATATAACAAAATCAGGACAATTCACTATTCACTACAAATCTTTCTGACATCAACACATTTCTGAGTCTCAATTTGTATCTAGAAAAAGACAAACTTACTTTGATGTGGACTCCATTCGGATGATTTAGAAGAAATAGAGCAGACAACATGAAAATCTGGTTTTAATATTGACAGATAAAATCTCTGTAGGCCTGAGAAATCACGACAACCAAAGTGTTGTGTGACACCTGAGTCATTGTAAGTGTTAAAAAAAACAAATTGAAACCAAAATGTGACATCTACTTGAACTGTTTTGGGCCCGTGGTTGATGTCTAATTCACGTTTTAGCATTTAGCTCAGGTGATTGACAGCAGATCTGTGCTATTAGGTCTTTGACAGTAAAAGTCAAGTGAGTGATGTTTGTAGGTTCAGCTGCTGGCTTGTCAGCTCCTCTTTGACCCACATTGTCAGGTCATTGAACCCTTCAGCTTATTCTCGCTTTGTCTCGTTTGATAAGTTCATCATTTATCTAACTTGATGGGCTCTACTGCCCTGTCATGCTTTTTCTTTTAATACCTGACTTTACTATCAATCATGTACATTTTTATAATGTGCCCACAGAGTTTATGAGTTAAGGAGGGGCCTCTCGTTCACCTGGTGTCACACTGATATCTGACACCGGAGAGCTGATAGCAGAACAGCATTCACAAGCTAGCCTCCCATCAAGGATGTTATTTTCTATATAGATATTGTATTGTACTCCAAGTCTTTTTTGTTGAAATCTTATCTATTAGATTTTTGTTTTTATTCTGTATGTGGACAGAATATGTTTTTTCTATAGCGCTGTGAGTATTTTGCTCATATTTCTATGTTTTTGTCTTGATTGTCTCCAGCTGGCTCTGGGCCATGGTGCGCGGCGCCTGCATGTGTCAGCTGCCTACAGAGCCAAGGCCAATGTGTCTATGAGCCGCTTTGAGCCCACAGCCTTCGTCAACTATGAGAATCTCCAGTCAAATGTTGACATTGTGCAAAAAAGGTCAGTGCTCTCCTAATCTAATATACGTTTGCCCCCCTGCTCACATCGCCTTCATACAACGCTTCCTTATCTGTTTGAATTTCAGATCTCTTCTTGTGTTTGCTTGTACTTAAACATAGGTAACGTTGAAGAGGGAGGAGGGGTGGGTGAACAGAATCAACCATTTCTGTTATTATAGCCCTGTAATTACTCCTAAAATGTAGACTGGCATAAACTTCTAATTATAAGATGACAAAAATGAAGGGTTAAAGTAGCCTTAAATAACCTGTAATGTCATTGTACTGTGAGATGAAAATAAGATGTTTGGTTGACATGGTGAGTGATTTACTTTAACAACACTTGCTTTACTACTTTACCTCAGCTCTAACGTTTTATAATACAAAACGTTCAGCTAACTGTATCAAACCCCACATCTATTTGGCTTCTTTGATTGGTCAGTTTTTATTCTAACTGTATTCTTATCATCATCATTTGTTTCCAGCTGAAACTTTCTCCCTCTTCACAGTGAACTCAAACGAGTAAACCTTGTTCTCTTCTTTTCCGTCCAGACTCAACCGTCCTCTCACCTTGTCAGAGAAAATCGTGTACGGCCACCTCGATGACCCCCACAACCAGGATATCGATCGCGGTCGCACTTACTTGCGCCTGCGTCCGGACCGTGTCGCCATGCAGGACGCCACAGCCCAGATGGCGATGCTCCAGTTCATCAGCAGCGGCCTGCCCAGGGTGGCCGTGCCCTCCACCATCCACTGTGATCACCTGATCGAGGCCCAGACCGGGGGAGTGAGCGATCTGGCCAAAGCAAAGGTGAGGGTCGTGTATAGATTCATGACAGTTATACTGATGTCTCCAAAGTAATGTTGTAACAAATGAACCATGCCTTGTTCATCCTAGGAAGTCAACCTGGAGGTGTACGACTTCCTGGCCAGTGCTGGGGCGAAATATGGAGTTGGTTTCTGGAAACCAGGCTCTGGAATCATCCATCAGGTATTTTGATTCAGTACCTTGGAATCACTGTTTGTTAGATCAAAGCAATGTTAACAAGCTAAAGTTGAATGTGCTCTCTGATCAGATCATCCTGGAGAACTACGCCTACCCTGGAGTAATGCTGATTGGAACAGATTCCCATACTCCAAATGGTGGTGGACTTGGATCCATCTGCATTGGAGTTGGAGGTGCAGATGCTGTAGATGTCATGGCAGGAATCCCTTGGGAACTCAAGTGCCCAAAGGTTAGCAAAACAACATTCTGATGTCTGTATTCTTTGTTTTCTACTGAATTTGTTTTTATTTCATTTTATTTTCTTCCTCCCCCACATCAACAGTAGATGTTCTTCTTCTCACTCCTGAACATCCTTGTCATAGTTAACTCTCCAATCTCTTCCTCAAAGGTGATTGGTGTGAAGCTGACAGGAAGCCTCTCAGGCTGGTCGTCCCCTAAAGACGTCATCCTGAAGGTGGCGGGCATCCTGACAGTGAAGGGCGGCACTGGAGCCATCGTGGAATACCACGGACCGGGAGTGGACTCCATTTCCTGCACCGGTTAGCAGACAACGTTATTTTTGACCTGATTATAGAACACTTTAATGTTTACAGTCACATTTTCAGCTGTTAGCCTCTTAAGTAATAATGACATGTTTGATGTTTGCAGGAATGGCCACCATTTGCAACATGGGAGCAGAGATTGGAGCCACAACCTCAGTGTTCCCCTACAACCACCGCATGAGGACCTATATGGAGAAGACCGGACGTGCAGGTATGTGAAAGCTTTGCTCCTTTAAAATATCACAACAATCTTTTTTTTTTCTCACCTTTTTATCAGCTTGTTTGGAGACAGAGACATGTAAAGACGGAACAATCACAAGATACCCAGACTAAGGAAACATTTTGTTTGGACAATTCGCCCGGTTAATTGCTGCTTGTCATCCCACTTGTCACTCTTTTTTTTTTTTTTTTTTTTTTCCTCCGTCTAAAAATCCAAAGAAAGCAGAACAGCACAGTGATCCAAGATAAAGAACTAACTTGCAGAGTTTTGTTTTAGACTTAAATAAAGCCAATAAAACGAAGTGAAATGGCTTTAAATCACAAATGTAATCCCAGAGCTTCAAATGTAATTAAACCCCAAAATGTATGCTCGTGTGTGACGAGGTTGAAAGACTTTCAGTTTGATGTCCGACATCTTAACCTCGTACCCTCTGGTTCCTTTCCAGATATCGCTGCCCTGTCGGACAAGTACTCTCACTTGTTGGTGCCAGATGAAGGCTGCGAGTACGACCAGCTCATCGAGCTGAATCTAGACGAGGTCTGTCTATTTTTAAAAATCCTCTCTTCCATCATGGGATAGTTCTCAGTGGAGGGGGTTTCATGAAACATAGAATCACTTCACACCATTTAGTGTTTATGAGGTGTAGCCAGAGAGGAAAATCTTTTTACAGAAAAGATCTGATTATTATTAGATTGTATTTTTATAGCTCGTTAGGAAGCAGGCTGTTTTATACCATGTTCATGTTTTTCTATTCTTCCAATATGGTCTATTAAGTCAGAAATGTCACAGGTTATTTGTTGTATACTTATATTTAGTTCTACAACTTTTAAAAGAGGAAGCACAAGACTCTGGAAAATTTTAATTTTCACTTTTTCAAACTCAGGACAGACAACACAGTGTCTTAAGCACACGCAGTGCAAAGGGGAACGTGAGAGTATCTCAACATGGGACACACTTAAGCTGCCAATACACATTTTTATTAAATCCAGATCTTGTTTGGAACAGTGTAAATAGGACTCCTCTGAGTTTGTTACCATTGCTGGAAGACCACAAACTGTCAAGATAGCTCCCTGCTCTCTCTACATATAACTCCCTTTACATTTAAACACTGTGGACTGCAAAATGTATACACGAGAGAGGTTCTGCACAAGCTGTCATTATTCAGCTTATTTATTTGAGAGTAATTGAGTTCCTTGTTTGTTTCTCCAGCTGAAGCCCCACATCAACGGACCCTTCACCCCTGACCTGGCCCACCCAGTGTCTGAAATAGGCGCCGTGGCTGAGAAGAATGGCTGGCCGCTGGAGGTGAAAGTTGGTAAGAGCTAAGCGTGGACAGACAGACTGCACAGCTCCAGTTATTACTTTTCAAACGGGCTAGATACTCTTTGAGAATCTCACTAAATATCCAACTGTTTTCCCCTTCCAGGTCTGATCGGCAGCTGCACCAACTCCAGCTACGAGGACATGGGCCGCGCCGCCTCTGTGGCCAAGCAGGCTCTGGATAAAGGCCTGACGTGCAAAGCTCAGTTCACGGTCACCCCCGGCTCTGAGCAGATTCGTGCCACCATCGAAAGAGACGGATATGTGAGTGTTGAAAGAGAGCAGGGAGATGTGTCTATCTCTCTTTTTAGTCTGGGTGATGTGACAAAAGCTACAACGTAATTTTTTTTCTCTTCCTGCAGTCAAAGATCCTGGGTGATGTTGGAGGCGTGGTCCTGGCTAACGCGTGTGGACCCTGCATTGGACAGTGGGACAGGTAGGTGAAGTCTTAACAATAATGTGAAATGTGCTTTATTCCACTGAGGTATTTTGTGAGTTCATACATTTTTTTTGTGTTTGCATCCAGGCGTGATGTCAAGAAGGGAGAGAAGAACACAATCGTCACTTCCTTTAACAGGAACTTCACAGCCAGGAACGATGCTAACCCCGCAACACACGCCTTTGTAACCTCCCCTGAGGTAAACTCGCACCAGACCTACATGCTACTAGACTTAAACACAAGCTGAAAACTTTGAAGCTACATTAATCAACTCTTCTTCCACCTCAGATTGTCACCGCCCTCGCAATCGCCGGCACGCTGAACTTCAACCCAGAGACGGATTACCTTACAGCCGCTAATGGAGAGAAGTTCAAGCTGGACCCCCCCAACGGAGACGAACTACCTTCCAAGGACTTCGACCCCGGTCAGGACACCTACCAGCACCCTCCCCCTGATGGTCAGAGCCTGAAGGTTAACGTCAGCCCCGAGAGCAACCGCCTCCAGCTGCTGGATCCTTTTGACAGATGGAGTGGTGGTGATCTGGAGGACTTGAAGGTCCTCATCAAGGTCGGGACATTGAAATGGTTTTTTTTCCCGTTTGTCTTATTACAGCTTTGTTGAAAATAGAAATGTGTTCAACTCATCTTCTACGTCTGCAGGTTAAGGGCAAATGCACCACAGACCACATCAGTGCAGCCGGACCTTGGCTGAAGTTCCGCGGGCACCTGGACAACATCTCCAACAACATGCTGATCGGTGCAGTGAACAGCGAGAACGACGGCATCAACAAGATCAAGAACCAACTGACGGGAGAGTACGGGGGAGTTCCCGATGTGGCCCGTCACTACAAGGTGAGGACTGTGAAAGGGGGAGGGGGTTCTGGTTAGTTCTGGGTCGGAGCAGCACCTATCTTCTCTCTTCTGGCTGTTCTACTCCTGCTACATTTCATCCTCTTACGCTGACCACAGGATATAATGTGGATGCATGATGTTTAATTTACAGATTCAGGTAGAGGGCTCATGATAAACAGGAACAGTCCACCAGAATGGCATGTGTGAAAAAATGATTAACCACTTGTTGACTGATCCACAACATTTCCCTGCTTGAGAGGACTACTTTTTTTCTTTCTTTATTTAACCAGGAAAAAGTCTCATTGAGATTAAAAATTACAGGAGCGTCCTGGCCAAGACAGGCAGCAGCACAATTACAGGGTTTCAGACATAAAACACTGAACAACAATGAACATAAATACAGAAATCACAAAATGAACCATTCATCAAAATCTGTCATAAGTCATCAGCAACAAAGCGATCAAAAAGGGGCAATACGAGTTAGCTAAAACATCTACAGGCAGATATTTCTGCCTCCAGATCATTAAGATGACCTTTAAAAACATTCAAGGAAACCAGGATACTTACAATTCTCAGAGGAGAATTAAATATCCTGTAAAAAGTCAGATGAGCTTTTACTGTTGGGATTTTTTGTTCACCTTGGATTCCTTTTCCTCTTTTTTTCACTTTGCTCTGGATTTTGTAATTAATGAAGTTAAAACCCACTTTCCATTATGTCCCATTTACAAAAAAAAAAAACAAATCCAAAATTCCTTATCCTTTCCATTACATACTTACCTGTCGGGCTTTTGACCTTTTCCATCCTGCTTCTTAAAGGCAAACGGTGTTTCCTGGGTGGTGGTGGGAGATGACAACTACGGTGAGGGCTCCAGCAGGGAGCACGCCGCCCTGGAGCCCAGACATCTGGGAGGAAGAGCCATCATTGTCAAGAGCTTTGCCAGGATTCACGGTATTGCTCAACGTCTATAATGGAACAATGATATCATCTGAAAGGAGAAGACTGTTTAAAAGACCTTAGCATTCACTGACTTTTCATTATTTGTTCCCTTAATTAAAATAATGCCTCCCTCCTGTTTTCAGAGACTAACTTGAAGAAGCAGGGATTGCTGCCACTGACCTTCAACAACCCATCAGACTATGACAAGATCCGCCCCGATGACAAGATCTCCGTCAAAGGACTCAAAACCTTCACTCCTGGAAAGGTACGAGAACTCCTGGTTACTTTTTTATTTCCTCAAGTTTTCCACAGCGTCTTAGTGTTATGCTGACTTCTCTCTTCCTCTGGTTCTCTGCAGCCTCTCATCGCCCTCGTGAAGCACAGCGACGGCAGCGAGGAGACCCTGGAGATGAACCACAGCTTCAACGAGACACAGATCGAATGGTTCAAAGCAGGCTCCGCCCTCAACAGGATGAAGGAGCTGCAGCATTGAAGGAGAGAAAATGTGGATGAGGTGTATATTCGGGGGGGGGGGGGGAACAGGGTGGTGAATATTGTGAGGGAAGAAAAGGAATGAAGAATGTCAGTGCTGTTAATGGTTTATTTTTTCTATCATCTGCATTTGCTCAACGTTTGGACTGAAGATGTGTCAGTATATCTTCAAGAGTTGTCAATAATAGTTTCAGGCTTAGCCGCGAGCTAATGCTGATGATGGAACAGAAGGGACTGGTCTGTGGTCAAATATTTCTAAAAGCTTCATATATCAGTGCGTAGTGTTCTTGAAAGTACTAAACACTGCTTCGTTTCAAAACAAAACAGTTATAACTGGTTAGAATACAGAATCTGTTGTAGAAAAAAGGGGAGATACACACACTTTGACACATTCAGCTTTGACCCAAGCGATTACACAACTCCCTGCCAGCTGGTGTGATTTCTTTTTTTTTGCAGCTGTTTAAATAGCTAAGCACAAAAACTGATCCCTCTCACAGGGATGTTTAATATTGTGTTGCTCACTGCATGGCACTACCTGCTTTAACCAACATTTGTCAATCAACCTGCCCCTAGCTTTATTTACACTCCACCCTGAACAGGTGAGGCTGCCGTCAGCTGCACCTCTAGGTCCATCAGTTGTTAAGTGTTGTTGTTGTATCAATGACTGCATGGATCCAAAAGAAGCTTGTGTGGGCACACATTCACTCTTTCTTTTCTTACACTGTTGTGGTCAGCCTTGTCTGCCCCCTGGTGGTCATGGTGAGAAACTGCAGCGGGCTCGTCAACTAGCTCATTTTCTTTAGATTCACACTCATAAAGGAGTTGCTAGGTAACACAGCTGTTTCTTTGAGTTGTTGAAATGAATTCTGGGAACCGTAGGAAGTCCATTAGGCACTTTCAGAACAAAGTGGATTCAACATTTATCTCAATCTAAAAATAGCGTAACCAGTGGGATGCATTGATCATTAAGAGGTTACTGTATATTTTAACATTAGGAGCGTTAAGGAGTCCATTTTTTGTATCAGTCTTTTAGAAAATAAGTTTTTATCTATCACAGTTCATATTGTCAGGCAAACGGTTTCAGAGAACCCTTGTAGACGTTTCCTAACATACAGAAAATGATGCTTTAATACTGTGCATGAGTACAGTAACCAACCCTCTTCTTCCCCGACACAATCGCTACCACCATCCTTTAACTTCCCTCGCAAACAATCCCACCCTCTTAACAAGGTCAAAATCATTATATTGTTTGCCGATTGTTTATTTATTTATGCTTTTTTTTTCTCTGTAAAGGGTTCACCTCTAGCGTGGCTTTGTTAGAATCATATTCTTCTTGAACTGGTTCAGCATTCGGTTTGTGTCCTCTTTCATGCCCTATCAAGTGACTTTTACCCAATAATAAAGCTACCAGATTTGAATCCAAGAAAAAGTCATGTTGCAAGTAACTCCTGAAAAATATCTGTATCTGCTGCTTTTGGTCTTCAATGGATTCACTTTCATGGAATTCACTCAAAGACCTCAACATGAGGTTTGATTACGTCCGATCAGAAAAGAGATCATTTTTTTGTCCTCATCTTTGCTGTCACTGCTCCAGCTAATGTAAACACAACACAGCTGTGAAGGAGAAGTTCATTACATTATGTGAAGTCGTACCACTCTTTTCCTCTAACCGACAGTATGTAAAGTGTTCGTGTTTTTGTTTTTCTCTCCCAGATGATCTTCTCTGTTTAACAGATATGCCAATGGGTTGTAAAATAATAAACAATTACAGATCTCATATATTAACACTGCCTCCAGTAATGTGACTACAATCTGTGTATGGTTTGTTTCCATTTGTAGAGAGAAACACTGATCTGTCATCTCTGTTAAAAACGCACAAGTACAATATATGAAATGTAAACCTGGAAACATGAACAAAGCATTGCAATTAAAGTCTAGACAGGATAACCACTAAAAGCATCCTTGTTTCATGATTTGGGAAGAAAAGTATGGAGTGTTTCTTATCCCTGGAAATGTGTTAAATATGAATCCTTGTATCATATGTGGAGGGTCTTGGCAGCTCAGTGGATATGCACATCAGAACTTGCTTGTGTGGAAAACAGGAGGAGGAAATAATAAATCTGGTCTCCTTAACCTTAACAGAGAAGAGTATATTTTGTTTTCATATTCTCTAAGAGGGTGTAACGTCAAGCAGTGTCTGTGGTTGTTTATTGTACTTAACAGAAGCGTGACAGGTCAAGAATCCACCTTTAATATCAAACAACAGGTTATAACAAACAAACAAACGTGCTGTGTAGAGCAGCTGAAAAAAAGGAGATAGGAGACAAGTTTGGTTGCATATTTTTGAAACCGCCTTACATCATCATGCTTAGAGGATGTTGTCATCCCTCCACAATAAGACGCTTGTCTCTCAGATCTCTTTCAGACAAATTGTCCCGTTCTGAAATTTCGCAGTGACAAGAACGAGCTATGAAGCCCCGGAAACAATTTATAAAGAGGAATTCCACATGGAAAAGAAAAATTGATGGCTGAACTGTATTAGATAGTATTAGATACACTTGTAGCATGGTTTGTAGACTTCATATGTTTATGGATCCCTTTAAGACCCCCCCCCCCTCCCCAAAGAAAAATGTCCCCATTATGAAGTTTTAATATTATCTTCAGTCGTTCAAAAATAAATACTCTTTCAAAGTGTAAATATTTCTATTTTCAGGGTGTGTGCTCTGGACCTTCCAGTTTCTATCACACTATTTCAAATAACATAAACCACTGAGCCTACTTTCAGACTGGTCACTTTTTCTTTCTAAACCTTTTACAACTTACAGTTGAAGTAACTTCAAGGCACCAAAACAAAAAAACAGAAATTCAAATGGCCGTGCCCTGCCATCATGGTAATGATCTGTCATTTAACCCAGTGCCTTTTGATCTTTATAAGGTAGCATACATATGTACAATCAATTCAACTGTTCTGCCACAAAAGTCTACTTTTGTGAAGTCCATGATGTTTAATTCATTTTGACACAATCATAGAGGAGTCAAACCAGTTTGACGTTTTAGCATTGAGGCCATAGTTTAAATATTGTATATTACCAGCATAATATCGAGAGGTGTTTATATTGAAACACCTCATACATGTTGATAGAAATGAAAAAAGATAATAAATATGTCCTATCAATAAAGTACAGTCCAGTACAACAGATCCCCTTCATGTAAACTACAACAATAATCATGTGTTTAGAACATTATCAAAACCTGATGCCTAAATAAACATTTTTAACTTTATATAAAACAAGAACATACTGTACATCTGAACTATTGCTATTGTAGTCCTTATACAATATTAATTACAAAGCCAAGTCCTTCGGTTTGCAGTTTCTATGTTTACAACTCAACAAGTCTAGATGATGTCATCAGAAACGTCACGACCGGAAGTGGTCCACTATCATTGAAGGGGTTGAGGCAGGAGGGTGTGAGGGAATGAGTGACCATGACAAGTTCACACTAGTGGGCCCTGCTTAAAATACAATGAAGACAGAAAGTTCCATTAAGGCAAGATAACTTTACATCATAGGATGACAGTAAAACGAAAACAAAAACAAAAGATGAAAACACTAAAAACACGGGGAAGTAACTTCAGGCAGGTAGCGAAATAAAAATCGATTTAAAATGAAAAAGAAACATTTTATATATAAAATAAAATAAAGATAATATTGCTGTATTCTTAGCTGTGACTTTGACATGTTTTTTGAAAGGTCATTCAGCACACATTCACTAAATATATTATATTATATCACCTGATATTATATTAAATAAACAGATAAGCAGCTCCAGTCCATTCACATCAAATCTCACAGGGCTGAAAAAGGAGACCATTAGGATCCGTTTCCATCCATGAAGAGAACAAAGACTGGACTGTAGTGTGGTGAAGCCCGCTGTTGTTTTTAGCAGCAGTAACCCCCTGCTCCCCCCGCCCCATCTCTGCTGCCTCCTTTTCATTTGCTGCTTCTCTTTTTTTTTAATCCCGCCTGTGTGCGCCGCATCCATACCAAGATCCACTGACTAGGCTAATTCCCCGCATGTCCCCGCAGCTTTCACCGGCTTTAATTACATCACTGCCTTAAATCACATCTTTAACGCGGGGACACATCTTGGCCTGGCTGACAGCTGATCACGGTGAGTAATCGATCGGGTTTATGGTTGATTTGTAGCTTCACACGTCAATCCTTTCATTCTGAGTGAGGGGCGGACGGTGCATGGCTGTATTGTGATGAAATGTGTCTTTATCATTGAACAGAAGGACCACTTGAGCCGTCATCTTTTCTTATATACACACAACGGTGTTTTGTGCCGAGACGTATTTTGGTGTCACATTTTTGGCCATGAGTGGAGCATCCTGTCGCCTTCTCGTCTCAAGCTGCCACAGTGTGAGAATGTTCTGGAAACAACCGGCCTGAAGGGCTTTTATTTTTCTAATGAATTATTTAGGCTCTGCTGGCCTCACATTCAAACACATTTTACCATACAAACAGGCAGTCTCCTTTAAAGGTTAATATAAAGTGTGTGTTTGTGTGTGTTTGTGTGTCTCTCTCTCACTGTGTCTCTGTGTGTCTCTCTGTGTGTGTGTGTGTGTGTGTGTTTGCAGAGTACTTGACGTGTCTCCCATGCTGATGCAGAGCAGTAACAGCCATAGTGCCCTGGTTTCACAGGGAGGTGCTTTTGGCCTTTTGTCTGTTGCTTTCAAAGCTCCCACAGCTTCTCCCCCTTTCCCTTCACTCCAGTTTCTGATCTGACTCCTCATACTCTTTTCTTTTTTTTTCATTCAGCCTCTCACCCTCCTGATTAAATGTTTTCTGACACAGAAGCACTGTAGCCTCATTAAACAGGTCCACTTGCTATGCCTCCCGGCACAATAAGAGGGCTAATGAAAAAGGACCAGTCAGGATGCTGAATTATTTAGGGCACATATTTCGCCTTGTCATCTATCAGTCATGGTTTTAGTCAAAGCTCCTTACAACAGAGAAAAAAAACTGAGTGCTTTCCTTGTCATAAACAAACACTTACCAACTTTATTCCAGGAGGAAAAAGGCACAACAAATAAACAGAATCTTTCAACCAAATTAAAATACAAACTAGAGTGAATCGAGACACTTGTTTTTGATTCTGAGGTCTCTAAACACTTCTATTTAAAAATGTTTTGATTTGTGAAAGCCAACCTAAACCTCACTAATTATATTGTTTTACAAGCTGTCTTTACACCTTTCCATCCCTCTGTCATGTTATTTGATAAGGAAGATATGTTTCTACAAATAAAGAATAACAAAAGGGCCATTAGGTCTTTTAAAAGATGTGTGAATGCTAACACACAATAACTCAATAGTAACACTTCCTCAGAAAGTGCTGTATCACCCATAAAAGCTTCTTTTAAAAGCCTATACAAGATAATGACTTTCAAACCTGATATTGAAGATTTGTAACTCCCATTATGCACTGTCTGAAAAACATTTAGTACAGCCATTAGGGAAACTCTATTCTCTATATTACCATGACTGTAGTTTGAATGAGTTTCTGACTTTTGATTGAAGATCTTAAACCTGAAATGAAGACAGAAGAAAATCATGCCTGCTTGGTTAAAAGGCAGCATAATTGACCAAAAGCAAGACAATAATTACCTTTATCATTACTAAAAAGCAAGCCTATGTTAATCATAAGAAAGATACTTTTTTAAAGCAGGTTCACTTTGGTTGACGCACATTCACATAGGCTACACAGAACAGAAAAAGCTAACTCAGGTTGCTAGCTCGCGAGCGAAGATTGTTAGATACTTGAACAGTCAGCTTGGTACATGCTTAGCATCCTTATGTTAGCATTGATATTTTGGGAATGTTGACGTTAGCGTCTAGCCCAAAGCACTGTTAATACCATCTCTCGCAGAGCAGCTAGCTTGGCTGTAAACCCTCTTTTTAATGTGACTTCCTGTTATTAGAGAAGCTAATGGAACAGTTCTCCATGTTAACCTCACACAACCTCTGGGTCTGCATCAATAATATTTATTTTGTATATACAGCAACAGAGGCTTGTAAACCTCTGGCACAGGAAGTTGTAACTACTCAGCAACCCACTCCCCACAAACACACACTCACAAACTATATTTAGACTGACAGTAAGAAAGACAGAGAAAGACTACACTCTGAATTCATCAGCCATTGTCAAACGTAAAGCCTGCAGATGATATAGACAACATAAATACTAACATTTGTTGGGAGGTGGCTATAACACAAATACTGGGTTTTAGTATGTGTTTTAACTCCTGTAGAATAATCTTTGTGTTTGTATCAAGTGTCAAAGTAATTGCTTACATAATAGTACACACATCACATCTCCCAGTTACAAAATGTCAGTGTGTGTCATGGCACGGTGACCCAGCTCATTGGTCCTGATATGATTATCTGAAGCAGAGAGCAGCTTGTTGCTCTGACACTCAGTTTAAGGTGTAATCCTGTAATAGATCTCATTTCGTAAAAAGGGGAGTTTTTTTTGGAGTTTATTGGAACGTGATGAGAAGAGTTGAGCCCTCTGGGAACGGGCTTGTTTTTACAAAATAGGGGAACTTTTTTCAGGTTTATTTTTGGGCTTTTTATGCCTTTATATCACAGAAAGTACAGTGGGTAGAGTCAGAAATCAGGAAGGAGAGATTAGGGAACGAAATGGGGGAAAAGAGCCACAGGTTGAATTTGAACCCAGGCTGTCTGCTTGGAGGATTATAGCCCCCATTGGGTACATTAGGGCGCGCACACTTACCACTTGGCTACCGGCGCCCCATAGGGGACCTTTTAAAAGCCAACAAGGTCACAATCTGGGGCTCTGATGTCCTGCTGCTCATTATTTTCATTTTTCTCAAAGCAATTTACGGCTGTTGTGAGGTCGTTTTTATAACTACAGGAGGAAATACAAAAAAAAAAATTAAAAGCTAGTAAAATGAACCAATTGGCCATTTTCAACCTCTCTGTATTACTAATGTAAAAACAATCACATGTACCTTCTTCTAATACAGCTACAATGAAGTCTAACCACATATGTTCAAATGATTAAACACTTCTGGTGTCACTCCCTCATAATCAAAGAGCATGGCGGGCGTTACAGGTGATTTTTTTTATGATCAACAGTCATACATAAAGAAGTCCATTTGTAAGAGGCACTAACCATCATTTTGATGCTTACAAGACTCAAAGGACCAGAATGCAAAGCAGTCAGAGAACATGTCTCACTTTGATTAAGACACATCATTATGTTTTATTATTTTGGGTTGACATGTTATTTGTCACCAAATCAGCACCTGACGCTAAATGTGTCGTCCTATCTGACAATTTCATTAAAATGCCCGAGTCTTTTCTTTATAAGATTGCACAAGTGTGATACCTCAGCTTATAAATACATTAAAAAAAAAGGTTTTATATTGTTTTAATGTCTTTTAAAGGTGCACCAGTGGTTTGGTAGTGAAATGTCAAAGTTGGAGAATCGAAAACAATTCTATGCTTTATATTTTCTGAACTGAATACACAAACTTTACTCAAAGAAAAAATGTGTCCCTGGAACACTTTAGAGCTTAAACGCTACCAGGAGAGTTACGGTTTCACTGTTGCGGACCCCCCACCTTAACTTCTCGCGTCCATCCTGCTTAACCTCGTTTCCTTCTTTATTTCTGGTAGTTTTTGCTTCTCTCCTTCACCTGGAAGACCTCCTCTCTGCATATCTCCCCTGCCTCACACACTCCCTGGCCATGCAGGAGGCGTGACCCTCCTTCTTCTTCGTCTTTGTGCAACGTTGGAGGAGATCTGACGCAGAGAAAACGACAACAACAAAAAAGAAAATCCCAACCTGTAATTAAATTAAGATGTCAGACCCTGATCCTTCATCACCAGCTGACCCTCCGCTGCCACTCACCTCCCCCCGGACCCCCCTGCAGCTCTCTTTCCCCTTCCTGAGGGAGGGCAGTCGGGTTTGGGAGAGGGAGAGGAAACCGCCTCAGCCCGGAGAGCTGCCCAGCCCACTGCCCACCAAACGCACCCGCACATACTCAGCGTGAGTGTGACAATTGATGAGCAAGTTTTGAATTCATGACCAAATCATTTAAATCAGAGATAAAGAAAATGAGAGATGGAAAATAGGGATTAAAAAAAACAAACATTTAAAAGACAAAATATGTGTATAACTGTTGTGAATTATGATGCACTGTCCCACTTTCTCTCCCTCTGGCTCTGCTTCTGTCTCTCTTTCTATGCAGGACAGTGCGAGCGAGATCAGGTCCAGTATACAAAGGGGTGTGTAAAAACTTCTCCAGGTCTCAGGGTCATGGATTCATCCGCCCCTCTCGCGGAGGAGAGGACATCTTTGTCCACATCTCTGAGTGAGTATTTTTAAGTTTCTTAAAATCTCAAAACATTACCCCTGAATAAGTCTGAGTGATTTTTCGAGTGTTGACTCAGTTTTGTGTTAGAGACTATTTCAGTCATGAATACTCTCGTCATAGATTTAATCATTTATTGCTCTTGTGGTTTGTACAGTTGTAGATGGCGGTATTGGTTCTGCTTTTAGCTCTCAGCAGTATCAGTGCAGCATGCTACAGATTCTGCTGAGAGTGCAAACATTTAATTCCCCCCAAGGGGACATGCAGAGCAGAACCTGAATGTGCATGTAATGATACTGACATCTTGCAGACATAACAAGCAAACAATTCATCCTAGAATATAAAAAGTGCTGACTGAAGCTGGTGGAAGTTGAGGTGGTGGACGGAGCATTTCACAGCCGTGTCTAGCAGCAGAGTGGATGTGATACAAGAGGAGTGAGAGGCAGAAAGGTTTAAATAGACCGCCTTGTTGTAAGACTGTGAAAATGATTGGTTGGCATTGGAGCTGTTCTCAGACCAGCTGATGGTCGCTTGCGGGCAGGACTACCGCATTACGCCTGAACTAATGCAGGGCTCCATTTATTTACAAAAATGGGAAATGATGGGTTGGTTGTGTTGTGGAGCTTTAGTCATAGTCTACTAGACACTATAAGTTAGTGTTTTTCCAAAATTACCACCGTCTCCAACCATTCCCCTAACTTTATGGCAGCACAGTATAAATTTGGAGTGCCTTTTTGTGAGCAGGAAGCAGCAGGTAACACTTTGAGTTTTGGGAAATGGAAGTTGAACAGTTGCATTTTCCTCTGATGTCACTCCCAGGATAGGAAGCTTATATATATGTATGTATATGTATTCCTGCTATGTACAAGGTATCTGCCAATAAAAATCATATTGCTTCTCTATTCATCAATACAAAGTGAAAAATCTTGAGCAACATTGACCCATATTATAAAATATTAACTTTTTCATAACCATTTTGCCTCTGTCATACCACAGTTAACATCAGTCAGCCACTTTCCAGATAGTATCAGTGTTAGCTTTGAAGAGTCTGAAAGATAATATGACTGCATAAGAATATGACTTGATACAAAATGACTGGCTTAAATTCCTAGCTGACATGACATTAGCTAATGTAAAATTAGCTTGGAATTTGCAAACTTTTCAATTTTTAATTCTAACAGTTATGTTATCCAGAAAGTAGTTTAATGCTATTATTAGGCTAGCTGTTGTCTAATAATAGCTAATCAGACTTTTGTGCTAACCCAGACTTTCAGACTTTCTGGCTAACTCAGACTTTCTGTGCTTACTGAGACTTTCTGTTCTATCTCAGACTCTCTGTGCCTATTAGATTTAACGTATAAAACATTGATTTCCCATGTATGAATTTACAATGGTTTGCTGTTTTTGCTCATGTTTCCTGTACAGCATTGATGGAGAGTACGTACCTATGGAAGGAGACGAGGTCACGTACAAGGTGTGTCCCATCCCTCCCAAGAACCAGAAGATCCAAGCTGTCGATGTAGTGATCACCCACCTGAATCCAGGCACAAAGCATGAGACCTGGTCAGGTCAGATCATCAGCTCCTAAACCAGTGATACAAGCTGTGAGGCTGCGAAGACAAAGAAGGATTTAATTTGAGGTTTTATGTTTTTGGGATGAAAGGTTTGGGGCCGGGTCAGAAGAGGAGGACTCAGAACTTGGCCTTCCGCTTGGGCCTGGGATGACATGGTTATGAAAAGTGTTGGTTCAGTTGAGTATTAGGATTATAATTAAGGTTTTGAATGTATATGTTTGAATGTTTTCCTTTGAAGGTCAGGGTTTTATCATTTCTTTTTGAATGGTTTAATTATATATGTCTTGGTTAAGATTATCTTAACAGGGCATGGTGTTAGCATTTTCACTTTGACCTTGAGAATCTTTTTTGCTTGGAAAATGAGTTGCTGTTAGGGAGCTAATGTTTTACATTTTGGATGCTGAAGAGGCTGAATCTTATTTTTCTGCAATTTGACCCAGTTAAGCTACATTGGCACTCGTTTGGCACATTACAGACAAGCTAATCTTTATTTACAGATGTGGTACGTGACAGGATTTTGTTTGTAAAAGTGTTCTTGGTTTTGTTTGTTGTACGAGTAGTATTGCCCAAAAGTGTTTTTTATTGGGCAATGCCTGTGCGAAGGAGAACAGTCTGTGCGGACCATAAAAGGGGCGAAAAGCAATCCACCTTAAAGCAATCCAAGGACCCATCAGCAGTCATCTCATGATTATTTAGCTTTTATTAATAGTTTGATCAAACATCAGCTTGCAAGTGCAGTTAATTATTTAGCTTTTATTAATAGTTTGATCAAACATCAGCTTGCAAGTGCAGTTAACAACCTGCTCTTGGATTTGGTTTCTCAACATTATTTCCATTCTCACTTTACATGTTGCTCTTTGGACGGTAAACTATTGCAACAAACAGAAAACAAAGTCTTTGCTCGAAGTCCTTCATCACTAGCCTGTGGCTACACTGGCAGCCTCATAAAAGCTGGCCATTGCTCCCAGAAGCAACATAATTGTCGGATGATAGCCGATGAGTTCTGAGATTGCTTAGAGTCTAATTTAAATCTGATGGGACCAGATCAGTAAATCTCTCTTTCAGACCCACTTTCATGTCGCCTCTTTTTACAACCAAGCAACCTACTGATGGAAGCTTTGTGTCACCACTGCCAAAAGTCATGTGACCAACATCTCAATGAAAAATTTAGCCATATTGTGACTGTGTTTACAACGACAGACAGAGAAGAAAATAAAAGGAAATCACATTTGTAAAGACCCTTTCTGTTGTCTTAATGCCAAGGGAGCAGCTGCTCAGCTGTGCCTTCAGGAAGTCATGTTATTTTCATGATGTACTCAAAAACCCTGCTAGTTCACGGCTGCCAAATGAAAACGGTGGGAATTCAGTCTGACAAATGCATTTTGCCCTCAGGAGCTGTAATAAGCTCAATAGCCTATAGGGAATTATTTTCCTTCTTAGTGTTGTAGCACTTCTGTATTTTGTCTACTTGAAAAATGTAGAAATCCAGTATTATTGTAGCCAGCTCCTATGACGGTCTTCAGTTTTGGTGGTAGAGACAGTAGCTGGACGTTGTGTTGGCCTGCCACAGGAAACCAGGCCAGAGGGTTTGGGGTGAGGGAACAGGAGAGGGAAGAAGGTCAGGAAAAGGGCAGAGGATGGAGTGATGATCTATGGGTGTAGTGGATAACAGATACAGCTTGATTTAAAGTGATATAAAGAATGTGTTTGAAGCAAGACATGAAATCAGCAGTTCTCAATTTATGGCTCTTCAGGTTAACTTGATAAGGTTGAAAAAATAGTTTGACAATTGAGGAATGATGCCTATTTGTTTTTAGAGTTAGCTGAGAAGATGGATACTACTTTCCTTTACCTACTTAATGTCAAGCTACTTGGAGCTGTTAGCTTAGCTTAAACTAGCTGAGCACAAAGACTGGATACAGCTAGCCTCGCGTTCCCTGAAGGTGACAGAAAATGCACCAGCACCTCTAAAGCTCAGCTATAAACATTATGTCTTATTTGTTAAATGCACTAAAAAAAAAGAAAAACGGCAGTCTTTAGGACATTTTAAGCTAACCACCTGCTAGCTAAACTTTTGTGTTAGCTTGAAAGAGGTATTGCTTACTGTTAACAAAAAAGTGAATATGTACCTTTTTCAAAATGTTAAACTATTTCTCTAATTTGTTTGTGGAGCAAAAAGAAAATAAGCTTTGATAGCAAGAAGTTTCTAGTATTTTCTATTGTTGTTATAAAGCTGGTAAAATACATTATTTGCAGCTTCCGAGCTTTCTTTTCTTTTTTTCATATTATGCAAGAAAAAAAGTGATAAAGAGAAAAAATCAAAACAACTTTCAGAGAACAGTATCAGGCTGAGGACGATGAACTGCTGATTTAGTTTGTGTAAGTTGGATAAGGCGGAGTCTTAATATGTTTCTACATGTCACGGCATATGACTGTCAACAAAAAACAGAGCAGGAAAAATGTCCTGTTGGGAGTTTGAAAAAAAAAGGTTATTTATTTATTGACTTATTTATCATTTGTAACTATGAGACCATCAGGTTTTTTGGTAATTAAAAGCTGCATTTATAAGTATTTGTGCAAATGTAAGCCTCTTTGACTATTACACTGCACACCTCACTCTAATGATACTTCCCTGTTAATATCTCTTTGCTACTGTCATGTCATCATCGACAGGTTAAAAAAAAACTACGACCTTTCCTAACAAGTTTCTTATTTCTACATAATCCTTGTGTATTTTTATTAGCTATATCATGTACAAAATAACAAGCAGTCTTGTTTCTGGTTATTGGCATGTTTTGTACTGTTTGTGGTATTTTTTTTTTTTTAAATGTAGATTGTGTTTCTTTTGTTTCATCATGCAGTAACAGCCGGCGCCTTCAGAGAGACATCATCAGGTGTTCTATGCATCATTGAGTGTGACTTGACAACGTAGTAACACACTGTTGTGTTCGGTTTCTTTTCTGTGAGAGAAACGAGTTTGACTGTGTTCGCAAGCACTTTTTATTTTTGTCAGATCACTGTGACATTGTCTTTTGTCTTTAAGGTCGAGTTTGAATAAAACTTACTACTGTATTCACAAACCTGTGTGGCGCTCTGTGTTTTGAATACGAGGATACTGTTTGAAGGACGTTCTGTGCTCCTTTTCTCTCCATCTCTTTAGTCGTCAGTGATCTCAGTACAAAGTGGAATAACTAGGGCGGTTATTTTAAGAGCCCTCTTTAACAAAGTTCTTTTTTTTTTTGCTATGTCTCAGACAGCTGGTTGGGATCATTCATTGTCTTGGCTTGTTTTGTCACAGATTATGTTGAATCCTGGAGAAAAGAAACAGGCCTTCTCTGACCTGACCTGGCAACCCAGACACTACAGATACGGAAAGTATTTACTTGTTTTACTGAAGCAGAAATAACAAACACACACTGCTCCACTGAAACAAAACTCCTAGATGGAAAAATGCAGCACTTATATTAACGATATTAAAAATATCATCATAGAAATGATCAGTCTTCTTGCTGATGGTCTCGTTTGCTTTTGTTGGACATTAAAAGACACCAGTACTAATTTAAGTCTTTTTAATTTGCAAAAATTCAGCTGCTTCAACGCCTGGATGATCTGGTATTATCATATTTTGTAAGCTCAACGTGTGTAAATTGTACTGGTAAAGAAGCTATGACGTAAATCCAACAAACAAAAAGGGTGAAGTATCATTGGACATTGGATGTCAAATTTGTAGGCTATATAGTACAAGAGTAAATAGGTTATATTTTATTGTTGATAATTGTAGACTGTATGATTGATGATTAAGCTTAAACCTGCTGTCGAATAAGAATCCTTCCTCTCAGGCAGCCCTTCATATTTAAGTTCAGACTCTTGCAAAGCAAAATTTTAGAGGGTTTTGTTAAACATTTGACGTTTTTTTATCTTGCCATTTTTCTTTAGTTCATCAATTTCACCACTAGGTGTCAGCAGAGTTCATGATCCACCTGTCACCATACCACTGTATGTCTGATAAGGAAGAACAGTGAAAACTTCTGGATACAATTAGTCTCTAAGTTTGTGCTGAACTTGTCAATCAATCAATCAATCAATCAGTCAATCAATACATCTTCATTTGTATAGCGCCAATTCATGACAAATCTTATCTCAAGACACTTTACAAAACAGCAGGTAAATCTACTAAGACCCAACATGAACCCATCATGAGCATTAAGTACAAAGTTACTGCTGAAACTGTGTCGGGGTTGGAAAGTGGTATTGAGGAAGATGCACCACATAAACACGCCCCCCCCCGATTGATTTTTCCTGTTTCTCCAGCCTCTGGCATTCAGAGGACATTAGACTGATAAGAGGGGAGTAGTCTAAGATTACAAGGCTAGAGTTGACACTCTAGGTTCATGACATTTTAGGCCCACATGTTACAGGATAAAGTCAGCATATAAAGCACTCGTTGTGACTGTACAGAATGACACAGAAAATTAGAAAAACTTGAATACACCTGAAAAGAAATGAATTAGCTTGACGCACTAAACCTGAGCATGTTTGATGCGTAAAGTGAAATCAATACAGCAAACAATGGTTGTCAAAATAAAGAAAGCAAACACAAGGATTAAGATAATGGGGCAGAAGAAAACAGGACTTCGGTCTTTATTCAGATTGTTTGTTCTGTTTTCAGATGTTTTCATTTCAACCATTATATTAGAAAGCTGCAGATTTCAGCCATATTTCAGAGGAACCAAAAAGTTTGACATGTTTTTATTATTACAAAACTAAAGCTTCAGATTTCTCAGGTAATTATTGAGCACAAAGGAGAAACTAGTCTGTTACAAGTCTAAATCTGATCAAAGTTTTCTCTCAGAAGTCTCCCAGTATCTCACAATCATCAACGTTACATTCTACACTGATGATCAGGACATTTAAAACCAAACCACACTCCCTAAACAAACCTTTTTGCTAAGTCACATTTTATCCCCAATGTGTGTGTGTGGTTTGTGTGTGTGTTTGTGCGTATGTGTGACCTACATGAGGATGCTAAACGTCACAGTGCTGTTTCAAACCATCAGTTAACAGGCGGTGTATAACCAGACTATTCAGACGTTAAATTTAAGTGAGGGAACTCTCAGTTGAACATAATAAGCTCTCGGATTAATTTTCTTTGTTCAGTCTCCCTGTCATGTTGCAGGGTGTGTCTGTGCGTCTGTGTCTGTGTGTGTGCGTAAGTGTTACAGATAAACAGTACAAAACACCTCTGAACTGAATCACAGGAGTGTGTGTGTTTTTATAGCACGTTATCTGGGATTAGTTTTTTATGACCTGACCAACCTTTGCTCTTCTCTTTTCTCTTCTCTTCTTGCTCTCCTTTCCTCGGGGGATTCTCAGAGAATGACAGGCACAAGCACAAATACACAGGTCATCTGTCAAAGCATGGAGTCAGATTTTCTTTTTGTTTTTTAATAATTCACACTTTTTCAACTAATTAAAAAGAAAGTGTTTAAAGTTTAAAAGGCAAAAAGTGTCATGGATTTTCTTTTTAAAATCCCATTCCATTGTTGGTCCCATCATAACATTTTTGACCCAGATTGATTTACAACTTATCCAAGCTTGATCCTCTTGTAACTATTTAGTGATATCAAATGTAATTTTGAGGTTAATTCATACCAAGAAGGCCTTGTATAGGTATGTGCAGATGTGTCGTTAAAAAAAAAAACTGAAGGCTTTTTATGTCTCGTCAAAACAAAGTTGATTTATTTCCACCCCTGATGTTTTATTTCAAATTGCCTCTTTTCCAAAGTTTGTTTTATTCATAAAGCATTCATAAAAACAATAATAAAACACTTCTCCAGCCAGCTGTGGGATTTGCAATGTATTTGTTCAATCCTTTTTTTCAACCTACATGGGGTTGAGTCATACTAATTCATCTTTGTAAAATGAAAGGAGTCAAACTGACCTCTCAGATACAGATTATCAGCACAACGACTGCTAATCACTTTTCAATTTAGGTCACAGTTTTCCACAGAGCAAGTTACAGATACATTTCCACAAGCTACATGGTGCAAGTCTTTTTCAATTCCCGTCTAATGAAGCAACATTTAAGTCTACATTACTATTATTTACATTATTTTTCCTTGACCACCTGAATTAAAAAATAGATTATTTGTGACATCCCCTTTAAAATGCTCATTTTTCATTCCTGAAATCTGTGTTGCTCACACACTACAAGCTCTAATATGTGCTCTGTGTGCCTGTGTTTCTGGCTCGTAATTCATTCAGACCTTGGCACAATAACAGTGAGGAGGTTATATTGCCCCTGTCTGTGTCTTTAATGGTTGTATATTAACAACTTGATGTGGATAGGACAGGTGAGCGGCCACTAAGAGGAACAGAAGGAGTGTGAACCTGTGAGGTGAAGCAAGCAGTTCGGAGTAAAACAAGGACTTGGGGAGCTGGATACTAATATTTTTTCTACGGCAACGTTGGATAAAAACGAGATTTAATTTTTGGAATTTCCGTTAAGATAAAAGAGGAAGGTCTTGAAAACTTAACTGCATCACTGTACTAAAGGAAATACACTCTGGCAGATCACAGACTCTACAAAGAACTCTGAAATTTGAAACTGCAGGAACATCAGAGCTGAAAATGGGAACGTGGAGGTGGTGGTTGTTTTTGTGTGCCCTCGGGATTATACTTTTTGCTCCATGCCGGGGCATCCAAAACTGTGTGGATGGCATTACAGTCAATGTGATTCTCCTGGAGGATGAAGTGTCTCCCTGGAGTCTGAAGTTTGTAAAAGGGGAAATAATGAAGGCCATAGAGACAGACGCAATCCTCAATGAGGGTGATGGTAATAAAACAATTTTTTTTAAACACATGAAGTTACTGCATATTGACACAGACAGTACGGGCTTGAAACAATACAATAGACCATACGTTTTAGAGTCAAATTTGAACACTCTTATTTAGTGCAAGTGTGCAGAATATATCACTTTTTATTCAGTGATAAGTCTGGTAGTTTGAACAAAGGTATACTGTATACAAAAGAGATTTCTGTGTCAAGACCTGCCATTAATACAAGTGTTTAGGGTTTAAGTTGTTAAGTTCCCATTTACCAAGGGTGCAATGTTTTTAACCTCTTTTTAGTCATTTTTGTTTTGTTTTGTCTCAAAGTTTTAATTTCTTGCCTTTAATAGTGTTCTTGCGGTGTTTTCACATCAAATGATCAATCAATCTTTATTTGTAAAGCGCCTATTCATAAGAAATGTTGCCTCAAGACACTTTACAAAAAAGAAGGTGAAAGAATTTGATATATTATTTGCAAAGACCCAACATTAATCCATCATGAGCACTAAGCAACATTTAGCAAAGTCACAGTGACAAGGAAAAAACAGATCCAGACTGAACAGCCATCTGCTGAAAACTGTGTTTGGGTTGGAAATTAGGGATAAAGGGAGATGTAAAAAAAAAAGAAACAGATAGAGACAAATAGAGGAACAACTACAACAATGAATGAGATCGAGTTATAGCTACAATGTAAGTCTGGTAAAAGTTAGCAACTGAAATAATGATGAAATGGGAAGGACAGATTGTGTTAATTATAGGCTAGTAGTTGAAGTTTAGCAGCTATTAGATTCACTTTAATGATAATAGACGTAAGGCAACAAGTTATAAACTCTTCAGATTTCAGAGGACAAGTGACGCAATGACTGATAAAAACAGATAGGATATTATTTAGTCAGCACAACAAATAATGAGATACAATCAATTAAGCTGTCAACCAACAGGCAATGATTATCTGAAACGCTTTGATCTCTGCTAGCTTAGCTTGAGCTTTACACTGGATGTCCATGATAAAATTAAATATAAATTAATGACTGGATTGACCTGCTATTAGGGCTGAATCTGGACAGTTACAGTTTCGAGCATACTTACTACATATTTATGGATTATTATTGATATTCAAGCTCAATGACAGCTAGCTGTTCGCTAAACCCCTTCACCCATAATTACTGTAATCTGTTTGTGTATGGAACATGCTGTCTACATTGAAAATGTTGTCAGATTTAGTTTATTTTGGTATTATATAAGAAGGAAAAACATATGGTCAGATGGTAAGAGATGCTAACTTTAGATTGAAACAAATTCATTCACTTAATGTGTAGGCTAATGCTTATCTCAGGTAGCTACTTTAGTTTCATTTGATATTAAGCTAGTGATGTTCAGGTAATCACAATCTTGAAAAATAATAATGCAATGTTTTTTCTGCCTATTTTGTTTCCTCAAACCACATTAAGATTTGAAGTTTAATATAACACCTAAATTTGGCGGCTTCAATACAACCTTATATCGAAATAGAGGCTGCAGAAATAGCGCGTGTGAGGGAGTGGCCCAGCTAACACAACTCATGGTGAGTAGCTACAGCTCTTTGTCCACCTTTAACACATGATAAACTATTGGGCATGTTTTCTATTAAGCTATATTATCATCTGATAGTTAAAAATTTATATTTTGAGTATGGTTTTCTTGATTTTCACCACTTTTCACTTGACCACCAACTGAGAAGACATTGGATTGAGAAGTTATGAAAGAAAATGTTTCCCTATTTCAAGCAAAAAACACAAGTCCAAGAGTGTATGAACATCAAATTTGATCAATTAGCTACAACATGTTCTGTAATTTAGCCACATGCTAGCATACATCACTGAAAGCAGGTGCTAAAGCTAGCTAAAAATGCTAAACTATGTTACTTGATAAAATAAGAAATGCCCTAAGGAATAACCTGCTTACGCAATATCAAGGCAGTAGTTGAATGCTAATGGTGGATGTTAGCAACAAGCTAGCTAATGAATTATGAGCTGATGTCCAGTTTGTCACAGTGCTTTATAATCTTTACCCTTAACTCGACAATTTTATTAATTTTTTTCGTTAAGTCAGCTCCATCCATAGCAAACAGTATAAAACACTCAGTATCTTCCTGAGTCTTTTTTTTTAAACTATCCTTGAATACATGAACTTAATGAGCAGCCCAGTCACCATACCAAACCCGGAGTCTCTGCTCACCGTTGAGTGCGAGGACTGAGGTGGGGTAGCTCTGTATCACAACACACACTATCCCGAAGGTTTCACTGAACAACTGGTGAATGTGAGGCAGCAGAGAGCTCGGTCCTCTGGTAGTATTGAGTCTGTAGACCACCAAAACTAAGATACTTCTTGGCCAGGTTGTGGAGAGGTTAGACCACAATGCATTCCCGGGGTTGAAGATGCAGAGGGGTACAGCTTTAAAGGGCTGGTCTTTCATGAGAACACATGCAGCCAATACTTTGTGCTTCTCAACAAAGCATTTGGTGGGGCTCAGCACTCCTTCCCCTTTAAAGGGCTCTTTAATGTGGCTATTACTACATACTCCATCGGCTACCATGTGTTAACCTGAAGGTCCGAGGCTGGCGACATGTGAGGCTGCCTGTCTGGTGGTTTCATGGCCATGGGCTATGTCATAAGCTAGGGTGGGAGGTCGCCGTTCTAACAGTTTTTTGCGATCTCAACATCACCCAGAGCATTTGCGAAAACTTCAACGGGTTGCTTCAATACTTCCTCGTGGATACGGTTATTTCAAATCTGTCCCTCCCTTTTTTTCCTATCCTGGGACAGTCTTCCCAACTTTCATAGACTTTGATTATAGAGGCAGAGAGAGTTAATTTGTTAAGAAACATTTTCATTTTGGGAGAAAGGCAGGATACACATGGGTGTCACACAGTACTAATCAATAACAGCCACTCCCACAGACAAATATACTTATTGGTTTTCTTTGGCAGAATTCAAGTAACTTGGGATGTGCAGTGCTTGGGCCCACCTGCACCTACGCTACTTTCCCTATGGTTGAGTGAGTCACGTTCACACTGATGCAGATAAATATAAAATCACCTGTCAGTAACCACAATGTGTGACAACAGTTATTTTATGTTTCCTCTCTGTCAGTGCTGAGAAAGGTCTGAAGCTCAGCACTCCCATCATCTCAGCGGGAAGTTTTGGCATGTCCTGTGACTTTGCGCTCAACCTGCAGCGCCTCCTACCGCCCGCACGCAAGATCTCTAACTTTTTCATCCACTTTTGGAAACACAGCAACACAATTAAGCCTCCCTGGGAGACGGCCTATGTATACAAGACACATAAGGAAAATACTGAGGATTGCTTCTGGTGAGTCATGGATGAGATGTTTTTAAAGGGGACATTTTATGAAAAATCCACATTCACAGTGTTTCTGAACATATATTTGGGTAACCTGAGTGTCTACTGACCCACAACATGTGAAATAAACCCACCCAGTCCTTTGTTTGTAGTCTGCATAAGTCTTACAACACAGAAAAATGCTCCGTTTTAAATTTTCTCAGTTTGTGACATCACAGTGGGATTCTGGTAAAAAATCCCCCTCCCCTCCCCTGATATCTCCACCCATGGACTCCTTCCCAGCCTAGAACAAAACTTTTGCGCAGGTCTGCCATTTTTAGTCAGAAGAGTGATGTCTACTGGGAAAACTCGGGGGGGGGGGGGGGCTCATTACATTTAAAGAGACACACACACCAAACTGGTTTATACAGGGTCACAAACCTCCTCTGGTGTTTGATTCATGTTATATTTTGACCAAAGCACAGCACAGATGTTTTAATTTAGACCACAGGGGACTGTTTGAAAAGGTGGAGAAGGGGGATAATATGTCCTCTTTAAAAAAGTAATTAACTTTTTTGGGTCAATCATATATTGAGGAAGTTTCTATTAAATCATCAGGTGATTAGAGCTCCAGGAAAGTGTTTGATGGATTAACAGGTCCTACATTCCTTTCTCTGTAATTTATTAAGGTGGGACATTTCCTCTTTCTGCAAACCATAGATATTGATTCTGTCTCATATCATATGGCAGCTGTTGTACATTTCATAATGTACCAGGTTTAGATTTATTGACTCTAAGCACATCAGTCACTGTGACTACATAGGCAGTAGGAATTTGTCACATGGTAAGAATGACCCTTTGTACCTTCATTTCCAATATTTGAACAACTTTAGGTAATAATGAAAAGAAAATGAGTGACATCGAATATGACTTAACTAAAGTTGAGTGAGCATTTTCCATCAATTAGAATCCATATTCAATCAAAACCTCCAACATACAGTATATCCAGGGTCAAAATAATCTTATCTTTTCTTGGAATTAATGTCTGTAAAAGGATGGTTAGATATTTACTTATAAAGGTCATTCACACAATGATTCATGTTAATCAAAATGTATAAATATAGGTGAATTTGCACATTATATCATTTTTATGTATGAAGGAAAATGTGAGGACAATGATTTTGTGTTCTTTCGCAGAATGTCTGTGAAATGGATGGCCATTTATTTTTTTCCTCTTCTGTATGAACTTCAATTGTACTAGAGGAGCTGGTCTTGCTGATTGTCTTTGTTTGTTTGTTATTTTGTTCTGTGTATAAGTGTGTATGAATGAATGTGTGTTGGACCCCAGGAAGAAAAGTATGCTGGAGCTAATGGGGATCCTAATAAAGAAAGAAAGAAAGAAAGAGAATAGACAAAATACAATGTGATTACCCTATGCTCTGTAAACATCCTCCTGTTATGGATAAAGAAATTCCCTGTACATCTTAAAAATGAATTTGACCTTTTCTGACCAGAATATATGTTAGTGTTCAGAATAAATTATTTATGAATATTTTTTTTTTACCAATGAATAGACAAAACAATGTTTAGTGACCTGAATAAACTCTGTCCTGCAGTGTTAATGAAATAGACCAGTGGGTATGAATTATGGAGTAAAAGTGATATGACTCACTGTTTCTTCAGTCCCTTCGTATTGCTGTATTTTTTTCTTCTACAGGTACATAAATGCACTGGATGTAGGCTCAGGAATGTTTGCCCAAAATATAACTAGAACAGTGCTGCGCAAACCAGAAGAACTGAGGGAAGTGATTGCATCCCCTCAAAACAGGACGAGCAACTGTAAGTGAAATGGAGAAATTATACCTATAGGTCAAACAACAGAAACATTTGGATGTATTTTTTTTGCCCCATATTGTGTGTATTCTTGGATCAGTGAAGAAATGAGATGGTCATTTGTAGACGAAATCAATAATTCACTGGACAAACTCAGAAGTTGCACTCTTACATAAAGCTCCTCTGTTTGCAGTGTTCATCATTTGCGGATCACCTCAGGACGTGATTGAGGTGAAAAATGGATCCAAAGAAGCCGACAGCAGTGAAATTCTCTTCCTCCTTATTGATCTCTACAAGTCAGTGCTTTTTATTCTCTAGCTCTTTTATAACTTCTCATACGATCAATTCTCCTCAAATGTCTTGTTTTCATTTCAGTTTTCTTATTATCATACTTTCTGTAAACATCTTCTCAAGCCTAGAGCAGTGATAGACAGTCGTACAAGCTTTAATTCACTCTGAAGGCTCCTGTCACTCATGGCTGCTTCTGCAGCTGCCAGGGGGTATAAACAAAAACAGAGTGGAGTAGTTCAAGTAATAATACAGAATTCTTGTTTTTTACAACAAGAACAACTTACAAAATGAAGTCAAATTTAAAGATTGATAAAATTAATAGATAAACAACTGATATAGATAGATTACTGAATTTCTGGAAAACTGAAACAAAGTGATGGATAAATGGCTTAAAAATGATCTTTGTTTAATAATACAAAGAATCACCACCATAATATGTTGGCGGGGTTTGCACTAAACCCATGGGGCCAAACCGGGCTCATCCCGGAAGAACTACATGGAGATGCGGCCCTGTAGGCCGACCACTCGCAGGGATACTCATAGGGGGCGGGTGCATGCTACATTTTATGTAATGGTAACATCCACTATTTTATTGTACTGTAGTTTAATAGTTTTAAATCATGTTCAATATCTTCAATTAAGATACATAAGTGTCATGCTTGTTCATGTTGAGGAGGGGATTATTTAACTACAGA
Organism: Labrus bergylta; assembly: GCF_963930695.1. Lineage (NCBI taxonomy): Eukaryota > Metazoa > Chordata > Actinopteri > Labriformes > Labridae > Labrus > Labrus bergylta. The sequence continues at coordinate 19,396,116 of NC_089215.1, read as the reverse complement.
ATCTACTGACAATTTGATGTATGTTGATACTTATTATTTTGTTAAAATTAATAAAACATTCATAAGAGCTCCCTTATTCTGACTAATTCCCATGATAATGCTGCCTACACAGCACTTGTAAAATCATCCCCCTCCCTTCTCCACAGTGATATTTACTACAACACGTCTTCAATGCCTTCTATGAAGAACGTGTTGGTGTTGACGATGCCAAACACTCGAAACTACACCATCAATAATGACCTGAGAAGCAACAACACGGTGAGGAAACAGGATATCGTCATTAATCAAACTGCTTCTTAAAGAAATTGTTACATGTTTTGGGAACTACACTTGTTTCAAGAACATAATTATTTTTGTTGTAACACATTTTTGTAGTAGTTCAGTCCTTAGGGAGTTGGGTTGGTAACCGGAGTGCAAACCAAGTCTGGAAATTGGTCTGGTAGCTGCAGAGGAGCTGTTGATTAAGGCACCCTCGATCTATCATGTGCTCTTTCATGTGCAGCCCCTCTCTCTCTCTGACATCATGTCCATAGCATCCTTTTGTGCATGTGTGTGTATTTCAGTCTGTGTGTGTGCAGCATGTTTCAATAACTGCTTATTTGCACTTCTGGTGAGATGCCAAACCTCATTTCGTTACTCTATACCTGTATATGTGTAATGACAATAAAGTTGAATCTCATCTCATCTCATCTCAACAGAGTGTAAAATTAATAAAGGACATCTTCTTCTTCTTGAGTTATTAAGTGGAGTAGTTTTACAATCAATGGTCGTCTATCTCTCTCTGCAGATGAATGATTACATGGCGGCGTACCATGATGCAGTGCTGCTAGTTGGAAAGCTTATCAGGGAAATTGTCAAAACAAATCAGTCATCCGAGTATCAGAAGGAATATGTCAATGTCAATTACTTCAGAAACGTCTCCTTTGAGGGTAAGTATGAAATGAAGAGGTTGTCACTGCAGAAGGGAGAAAAATATTTTACTCTGAATTTTACTTTCATGCAAGCAGTCAGCATTGTTGTTTGCATTTTTTTTTAAATTCTGAATTAATGATTTTCAACATTTTTAGTGGTGTGACAAAAAACTTTCTATCAATCTTTATTAGTTTATCAGAAATTTATAACAAATTATCTCAAGACTCTTTACAAAACGAGCAGGTGAAAGACCTCACTCTCTGCTATGTTATCTACAAAGACCCAACATTAATCCATCGTGAGGACTAAGTAACATTTAGCAAAGTTACAGTGACATGAAAAAACTTCCTTTAAGAGGCAGAAACCTCGAGCAGAACCAGACTCATGATGAACAGCCATCTGCTCGGGGTTGTGAGAGGACAGAGGGAGATGCAGAAAGATAAAGACAGAACAACAATCAATAAAAAAGATTTATAGCTACAGTGCTTTTAATAATGTTAAAAGTATGTGTGATAAGTGTGATAATGGACTGATCAGTCTAATATTAACGTCAGCAGCTGTAGTGATGATGAATATGGGGAGGACTGATTATGTTGATTACAGTTACTTTCACAGTGTTTCTGAACATATATTTGGGTAACCTGAGTGTCTACTGACCCACAAAATGTGAAATAAATCATCCAGTCCTTTGTTTGTGGTCTGCATAAGTCTTATAACTCAGAGAAAAATGCTCTGTTTCAAATTTGCTCTCCTTGTGATGTCACAGTGGGATTCTGGTAAAAAAAAATTCCCCTCCCCTCCCCTGGTATCTCCACCCACGAACTCCACCCCCAGCCTAGAACAAAACTTTTGCGTAGGTCCTCCATTTTTAATTCACTACAGAGGAGTGATGTCTAAGGGTCAAACTCAGGGGGAGGGGCTCATTGCATTTAAAGAGACACACACACCAAAACGGAGCGTACTGAGGGAGCTTGTTTAAACAGGGTCACAAACCTCCTCTGGTGTTTGATTCATGTTATATTTTGACCAAAGCACAGCACAGATGTTTCATTTAGACCACAGGGGACTGTGGTAAAAGGTGGAGAAGATGGGATGATATGTCCTCTTTAAATTTCGTTTCTGATAGTTAATACTTCCGAATCTTCAACATCAACCACAGCTGGGATGAATTTAGCGACTGTGACTGAAGGCCTGAGTTGACATTGGTGACTATTTGTGTTTGAGGCGGAACAGATGGAAGCTGTCAGCTGCTATCTCTTATTAGTGTTTATCACTGACAGGATGAAGAGATGAGGTGTGAGAGCCTGCAGACAGGAACAGTGTGTTATGGAGTGTGAGAGGCTCAAGGAACAAGCTGATCCTAAATAATGGGACACATGTCTGTCAGGCAATTTTTTCCTCTTTTAGTTGCCATCGCACAGTATCTTGTGGGCGTTGAAGTGTTTTAAGATGTTTCTATGATTCTGTGCAGGAAGTGCTGGAACCTACAAGCTGGACGAGCATGGAGACAGAGACGTGGACCTCTCAGTCATTTACACCACGACTGACAACGAGGTCTTTTGTTCTCCCATTATTATTATTATTATTTTACCATTTAGCAGTTAACATATTATATTTTGTCTGCAATATCCCCTTGAAGATCTTAAAAAACCTTAAAATGTGCCAAATCCCTTGCTGCCATGGTGTTTAATGCTGAAATGTAAAAGTCTCGCTTCTCCTCAGTACGAATTGTTATTCAGTTTTGACACTGAGTCCAACCGCACCAAAGTGGTGGAGACAAACCCTTCCTTCATCTGGGGAAATAGACTTCCCAACACCAAGCCGGACCAAGGTACTACTGAAACACACACACACGCACGCACACACACACACACACACACACACACACACACACACACACACACACGATTATAGATTTATCATTGGCTGAATTAATCTGGCTTGATTTATGACACCATAGCCATTGCTGCTTGTCATCCCCCACTCTCTCCTCCACACATTTCCTGTTTCTCTTCAGCTCTCTATCCAAAATAAAGGTGAAAATGGCCCAAAAGACAACTTATAAAAGCTAATAAAAAATAGCAGCATCCTCTTTGCGATTTTCTTCTCTGGGACATGTAAAAAATGTCTGCAGATCACCATGGACATTTACTTTAACATCAGGGTGTTCTAAATAATCTGAAGGTTCGCTCTGCGTTGTGTCTTCCTGCTGTTACGTGTGTACAATACCCTGGATGAGGCATGGTTTGCTTTAATAAATACCTACTTGTGTTCCTATCCTCAGACCTGCCTATACGTGACATCATCGTCATCATGTTAGCTGTTACTGTGGTTGTGGTAACGACCATCGCCTTCATTTTCTATAGGTGAGTGATAAACCAAATTCAGTTCATGAAACCTGGAAAATGAGGATCAAGGACATTACACACACACGCCTGAGGCTCACACAGTCGGCTGTGAAGTGAGTTAAAGGGTTAAAACAGGAAAACAACAGTATGTTATACTAAAGCCATGACAACTGCACTTATTCAATTCTCAAAGCTCAGGTTCACTGTGATGGCAAATTCAATGGTCGATCACAGTGAAATGATCGCATCATGTGTTCATGATGGGGTTAGCAAACAATGTTGTTCAAAAACTTTTGTCAACACAACAGATATTTGTCAATCAACTTTCACTTTAAAGACTATATGTGTTCTCTTTTGAGACATGTTATCTCTTATCTTATATTGAACATAATGTAAACATGCTCAGACATTCAGTTTTGATGTTTGGATTGATGTTATTACGATGCTGTTATGAATTATACAGATATTTATCATCTGCTTAAAGAGATTTATTGGACCAACGTGAATCATTTTCAAAGGGAAACTATTCTTTGGCCTCATAGATTCAAGTTTTTGTTTAAAAGTTGAAAATAAGAAACTAATTAAGTATGACAGGTTCAATCCTCCTGATGGTGTTTTGTTTTGTTTCTCTGCAGACAGAACAGAAGGGACCGTCTGGTCAGGAAGCGTTGGTCCTACATCCCCTCACACCTCATCACGCTGCTGGAGAACAACGAACTCAACGTTATTTCTCTGAAGGTAACTGACCTGCAAACATGCACTCACTTACAGAGCAGCGAAGGAGTCTTTTCCACAGCTCTCAACATTTTCTTTTGCCTCAGCTAAAACTTATTTTGAACATCAATTCACTTAAGAGCTCGGTAATAACCTTTCTCTGCCCCGATCAGATTGAAGACGAAAGGAAAAAGATGGATTTCAAAATTCGCCGTGCACTCTATGATAAGAAGGTAACTTACCATCCTGCATTAGTTTCTCAGTTGACATGTGAGCATGCAGACATGAACAAGAGCGTTGTAGTGAGACTGACGCTGCTGCAAAACTTTCAGATTGTGATTCTGAAGGAGCTGAAGCACTCGGACGGGAACTTCAACGAGACCCAGAGGGTAGAACTGAATGCAGTAAGACACACACACACACGCACGCACGCACGCACGCACGCACACACACACACACACACACACACACAGATAACAGGTGGTTTGTGCAAAATTCTCTGTGTTAATATTTTTCCAAAGTAAGCTTCTGTGCCGTCTTAAGAGCTTCTGTTTCCAGCTCCTTCAGATCGACTATTACAACCTCACAAAGTTTTATGGCACGGTGAAGTTTGATCAGGGCGTGTTTGGAGTGTTTGAATACGGAGAAAGGGGGTCGCTCAGGGTAAGTGTGGCATTTAAATGTATTTATTTAAAGTTGTGTCATGCATAAATAATATGTCCAAAACCAGACACAATTATTATCCAAAGAAAGACAAGAAAATAAAGTAAACACATAGATTACATTGTGTCATCCTCAGTGCATCAAAAGTATTCAGGAGTTATGACGTCCATTTCCTTTATTAGAGGAGGTTTTTTAATCATCATAATAAGGAGAATACAGAAGAAGTATCACAAGCTTAGTATGGATCAAGCGAGGAATGATCACACTTCAGAAAACAACTATTTTACCAGATTTGACTCACAAACGTGCTCGATCCCTTCTTCTTTCAGTATGTGCTGAACGACAAGATCTCCTACCCAGAGGAGACCTTCCTGGACTGGGAGTTTAAGATCTCCGTCATGTTCGATATTGCCAAGGTGAGACAGAAACTGTGCTGCAGAGTGCCACCTTGAAGTAGTGTTGTAGTCAAGACCACACTGACCGAGCCCTAGAAATACCCAGAGTGCTCCAAGACTAAGAGAACCAGGCAATTAGGGATCAAGACCGAGTCAAGGCCAAGACAGAGGCAGGGCGAGACAAAACCAAGACCAAGACCGTCAATATCACTGAGAAATCATCATCTTGTGTGCAGCAGGCGTGTCACTCATTTAGACCGTAACACCAGGAAGGTTGCAGCTGTAACCTGGGGAAAAATTCAAATTTCTTCTTTTATAGGAAGGGGCGTTTTCCTTCTAATCACAGTGATGACCTGGAAAAATAGCCTATCAGTGGAAGTCTTGACCGGTCTTGATTTAAAATCTGGAGTCCTACAACACTACCTTGAAGTAAACACTAAGTAATGTGACATGTTTGAGGAATTATAAACGCAGCAGTACTCAGATGAAATCTTCAGCTTGAACATCTTCATTGAGTGTTTCTTTTATGTTTATTAATTAACAGAAACCTGGAATAACTTAAAAGATAAAATCTTATTATGTAATTCCTTAAAAGCAAAAAATCTGAGCGTTAATATTTCTCTTTCTGTACTTTCTTGGAGGGTAACATAAACGTTCTCCAGGTGTTTTAAGAGGTGTGACAAGTTCAAACGTGTGCTCAACTTCACTTCAAGATAAGCCTTTATCTCTTAGTCCTGATGAATTAATTACACTTCTAATTATTCCTTTTACTCGTTGAAATTTGAGTATCATGAAGTAGTACTTGTGGACACAGACATATTCCTCCAGGTTCTGATCTGATTGTGCACAACATAATTATATCTTAAGTAAGTACATAACATAATTGCTAATGTGTTTATAATGTAATAGCCTCAACAGTAGAAACACAAACTCACTGCTGTGTATTTGGGGTATTAATCGTACTTATTTTTGCAGTTCCCTCTGGCAGCCAGTAGAGGTCAGTGGAGCTTACATTGACCGACTGCCCCTCTAATATAAACCTGTTCCTCCCCTTCCCTCTGCTGTGTGCAGGGTATGTCCTACCTCCATGCCAGTGACATCCAGGTGCACGGTCGCCTCAAGTCCACAAACTGTGTGGTGGATAATCGCATGGTGGTGAAGATCACAGACTTTGGCTGCAACAGCTTCCTCAGCCCTGGAAAAGGTAAGACCACATGAAGCCTGAGCATCATCTAACTCAAGTGTTTTTATCTATTCTGTGATTTTACATCCGTCTCTAACTCCTCAGACTTGTGGACCGCTCCGGAACATCTGAGGAAACACGGAACGTCTCAGAAAGGAGACGTGTACAGCTTCTCCATCATCTCTCAGGAGATCGTCCTCAGAAAGAGCACCTTCTACAGCGAGTGCTGCTCCGACAGAGAAGGTGTTACTCACTAACACCATGTCCACACTTTAACCCCTCAAACTTACACTTACAAACTGAGCTCCTGAAAAGTAACAGAACAAAGCAATATATGTTTCTAAAATAACGGTTTCTAATCAAAGAGAAATCCACTCACATCCAAACCCAAGCACATATAAGTGTACACTCAGGCAGGTTAAACTTATTGAGAATAAGAGAGATTCAGTATGTAATGATTCAAACTTTACTTTAGCTTTTCTCTTCAGTCATTACAATACACAGGGTTTCTCTCCAAATCTATTTTAAAAGCCTTATGTATAGAAGGCTATATTTTCCAATAATATGTTTGGGGGCGTTTTCATTTACAAAAAAAACAAAGTGAAAAAAAGAACCACAGGGCGGGAAGATAAATAAAATAGCAAAAACCAAAAAAACTTGAACCTGCATCAACAATGACAGAGCAAAAGCTCCTCACCTCCAACAGACATGGAGCATTTGTTTCAATGAGGTATGTTTTTTGTAACTTTATAACGCTGTGGCTCAGTGGTAGAGTCGGTCGTCTCTCAACAAGAAGGTCAGGGGTTTGACCCCCAGCTCCTGCAGCCACATGTCCAATGTGTCTTTGGGCAAGACACTAAACCTCAAGTCGCCCCCGCTGCTTCATCACCGTCGTGTGAATGTGTATGAGTAGGATCAGTTAATACTGATGGTCACTTTACTCAGCAGCCTCTACCATCAGTGTGAATGTGTAGGTGTGACCTGTGGTGAAAAAGTGCTTTGAGAAGTCAGAAGACTAGAAAAGAGCTTTACAAGCTCAAGTCCATTTACAATTTCCATCCCCTTGTTTGTTCGATATCTAATTGATGAATACAGTGAGCTCACTCCACCTCAGAGAATAACATTTCAAACATGACATGTTGTTGTTAAACACAATAATGTTTAATCCGATAAAGATGATAAAAGCTGATTTCTTAAACATCTTGATTTCTGTGAATCTCAGTTAAGAGGCATTCGTTGTTTTGAGGAAGGAGCCAATGATTAGCGTCTATTCAAAGACCCCTGAAATCACCTTGTGGGTAATGAATGTCTGTGTGTTACAGAAAAGCTATCCAGAGTCATCATGTCCTTCTTCAGACCTGATCTGAACTTTGAGACGGCTTCAGAGAGAGAGTCAGAGGTGAGTTTCAACCAGCTGTACGGCCGCTTTATTTACTGTGTCATGTTAAAGTTGTTATGTGCTCGTTCTCTTAGGTGTACATGATGATTAAAAGCTGTTGGGATGAAGATCCAGAAAAACGGCTTGACTTTAAGAAGATAGAGATCTGCCTGGGGAAAATCATCAGGTAACAGCTTAAATTCTGCAACGTGTGATTTCTGTATGCAGCCTGGCTGTGCCCTAAACACACTGGGACTTTGATTACATGTTTCTTATTGTTTTCAGTGAGAGTTTATGTTGTCCTTCTCCTCCTCTTTACTTGGATTTAGTAAAATTCATAACCAGGACAACGAGAGCTACATGGACAACATGATCAGACGGCTGCAGAATTATTCCAGAAACCTGGAGCACCTGGTGGAGGAGAGGACGGTGCTCTACAAATCTGAGAGGGACCGAGCAGACTGCCTCAACTTCATGCTGCTTCCTCGGTCTGTTTACACTCAGTGGAGCACATCGCATATACTTTAGATACCTCAGAAAACAGATACCAAAATGTACCCTGTTAGAGGATCGGTTTGGGTTTATGTAAATACTTTATCTGAAAAACATGATCATTGTCGGAAAACAAAGGTTATTTAGCCCAGTTTTCAAAAAAGATGTGCTTGTCAACCAGACAGTAGGTAAAATATGCTGAAAGAGCTCAAGTAGTTTTATAAAATATGAATTAAGACTTTTTTTTTTTTTAAACACTCCACACCTGGTCAGTGATACAATCTGAATATGAAAAAAGTTGCAACAAAGTTTGTGTGAAACAAAGTTTTTTGTTTATTTTAAATGTATTTTGGGGCTTTTTGCTGTTACTTGATAGGACAGTGGATAGATCAGAAATCAGGATGAGAGAGTGAAGAATGAAATGCAGGTAAGGAGCCACAGTTCGGACTTGAACCCGGGGTCGCCTGCTTGGAGGACTAAAGCCTCCGTACATGGGGCGCGACCTCAACGCTAGGCCATCTGCGCCCCATAAAACCAAAACGTTTGAAAGCAGGCAGGGAGAAACTGGAAGAGTAATGGATAACCCGCTGAAATAGTTAGATAAATATGATGTGGCTGTGAAGTTAATTATATTAACATCACAATTACAACACTAATATTATAAGGACAGAAGAATTACACAAAACAGCAACAATGTCAATAATTATCAATACATTAGGGCTGTCAGCATTCATTAACTAGTTAATCAGGATTAATTAACGACTGAAATTAATGCCTTCTTTCTTTTATTGCAGTAAATCACATGCTATTTTGTCCCTTTCGGCGCACCCTAGATAAGCCTCCTCAGTGTCTTCCTGTAGTTGCAGTGATGAAAATAAACAACACTGCTGCATCTTTGAACGTCTCATCTCACTTTAAAAAACTCTCAGACAGCTCAGCTGAAGAGTTAAAAGTAAAATCCACTTCATGACATCAAAAATGTCACCTTTCACCACGCCAATGAGCTGATTTGATTTAGTTTTTGATCCTTAATGAGTTCCTTTTTCTGTGGTTAAGTTAATGTCGTAACCTTCGATCTACCAGAGGTTCTTAATTTATTTAAAAACAGGGTTGAATTGAAACAGCAAGTAAAGTACTCTCAGCTTAAGACAATACAACATTTCAAAATAAAAGCACAACTATTTTCATTTTTAAAGGCCAAATAATGGAATTTCAAACATGTGATTAAAAATTAGATTAATCATGATTAACTATTGAAATTTAGAGTTTCATCATGATTAAACATTGTAATTGTTTTACAGCCCTGCTATAAACGTTTACAGGGTTATATCTTTTATACGAGGTTGAAGGTTGGTAGGTGAGAGTTTCTCTTGTGTCTCTTATTTACATGTTTCTCTCTGTGTAGCCCTGTTGTAAAAAGCCTGAAGGAGACTGGCATGGTGGAGCCTGAGCTGTATGACGAGGTGACGGTTTATTTCAGTGACATCGTCGGTTTCACCACTCTGTGTCAGTACAGCACGCCGATGGAAGTGGTGGACATGCTCAATGATATCTACAAGGGCTTCGACAGCATCGTCGACCACCATGATGTTTACAAGGTGCTAACAAGGTTCAACTTAGAACAAATAAACAGCACAGCACCACAGAGGTCATTATTATTTCTTCTACTGTTATTCAGGTGGAGACGATAGGTGACGCCTACATGGTGGCCTCTGGACTTCCTAACAGAAATGGGAACAGGCACGCAGTTGATATCTGCCGCATGGCTCTCGAAATCTTGGCCTTTATGGGCACCTTCCAGCTTCGACACCTGCCTGGCATCCCTGTGTGGATACGTATCGGCGTCCACTCAGGTAGACTACAATACTTTTCAATGTTTCAGTAAAAAGAAAAAAAGTGAATATTTCTTGAATTGTCCTTCATTGGAGGCTTCATCTATCCCTCTCAAAATAAAGCTTCTATATAGTAATCAGATCAGCTCTATTATTTTATATGTGTGTCCAGGTCCCTGCGCTGCGGGTGTTGTGGGGTTAAAGATGCCCAGATATTGTTTATTTGGAGACACGGTCAACACGGCATCTCGTATGGAGTCTACAGGTCACCGTGAGTATGGAAATAAACTCATGCACAACACGATGATTCACACAGACATTCATGCTTTCAGCTTTCAACAAGTCCAAGTGATCGTCTGCTCATTACTCCTCTGCATTTACAGAAGCGCAAAGTCAAAATAATTAAATAAACGTAACCTGCCAAGCGTGCGTCAAAAACATCTTATTCAACCTGATGATTTCATGTCCTGCAGCCTTGAAGATCCACGTCAGCGAGCCAACTATAAATATCCTGCAGAGGACACACTGCATGTACGAGTATGAGATCAAAGAATCATATCTGAAGGTAAAAATAGACCACTTTGCTTTTCCTTTTTCTAAAACTTTCAGATGAATGAAAGGTGGAGTCAGTGGCATTGTTTAGTTGCAGCTTGTAAACCAAACATTCAACTGAGCCCCTTCTTCTGGGCTCATCACTGCAGGACATATAGTGTGTACGTTTACTGCTTATACGGACAAAGATACCACACGTTAGCACAAGTTGCCTGTCCAACAGAAAGCAGACCCAACTCTTTTCTCCTCACTGCGATACAATTTCTCTTCTTTGCCGCTACTTCCACGTCTGTCATATCGTCACAGGTTTGGATTGTATTGTATCCACTCCTAAACTCACCTGTGCGCTGTCATTGGCTGGGGGATACACACCAGCATCCCCGCCCAGAAACGTCCTGAGGCAACTAAAAGAACAAAAACATCAAAATAAAGACAGACAGGTTCTCTGCAGACACAGTAGCCCTCACACATGTACTGAGGCTAGGGCTGGGAGATATGGACCAAAATCATATCTTGATATTGTTTAGCTGAATGGCGATACTCGATATATATCGATATGTATTTTATTAACAGTGAAAACACATGGAAAAATAAACTACCTGTTTGTGAATTTAAAAAGTAATATTAAAAAATAAAAATGTTCCTTAAATACAATAAAAGAGAGAGAGAGGAGGAGCAGGGTGAAGAGGGACAGACAGACAGTCATCATCAGTGAGATGAGAAAAAGGCGACCTGACACCTCTATGATGTTATTTTAATGCAACTCAAACTATTTTGATATTAACAATATTGTCTTACCCTATATCTTGTTTGAAAATATATCCATATATCTTAAAAATTCGATATATTGCCCGGCCCTAACTGAGGCCCATAAAGGGAGGATTGAGCTGCATTACTTACGTATAAGTTATATTCTATTTTGTTCAGGAACGCTTCTGACTCTACCTTTAAGATGTAAAACGACCTGTGCAACATCAATCCTAGTGAGATACAAGGCTGAGTCGCTGACACACATGGATGTTAATGTGTGTGTTTGTGTGTTTTTTTTTAAAGGGTGAAGGTACAGAGACAACCTACTGGTTGACAGGTGAGACCGGCAAAGACTACGACCTCCCGACTCCTCCCACAACGTAAGCAGACCCTCCACATTCTCCTCAATAACATCTGGCTACAAAACTTCACTGCAACAACGACTCACTACGACCTCCTGAAAACCATTAGACCCATGAGATGTTTGAGGCTCAATGCTGCATACCTTTTCAAATGAATACAAATGTACACATTTGTCTTTAAAAGGCATCATTTAGAGCAATATATGCTCAGGGTGGTCATTCTCATGTCTATATGATGAATATGAAGCTACAGCCAACAGCCAGGTTAGCTTAGCTTAGCAAAGATACTCAATTCAAATCAGCTAGCCTAGCGCTGTGCAAAGGAAACACAACCCAGTAATTACCACATGTTACATGGTGTGTGTTTTTGTAGAAATCCTTCATCATTGTGAGGCAGATGGAGACGATTGAAATGAGATACATTAAAGCACATTATGCTGAAGTCTTTAAGTGATGATCCAGTTAGTGTAAACGAATCACATGTAGTTTTGTGATTGTGTTTGGTCCATGATACCTCCTGCTCTAATCTGGGCTTCGAATGCTCCTGAGTCATGAAGCATCACTTCTTAGTGCTGTATTTAAGGGATTGTATTTCTGTATTCTGTCATCGTAATGTTGAATCAAAATGTATTTAATATGATCTTTGGATGCTTGACAAGAAGTGTGATGACTTACTTGTATGAACATCTTGGTTCCCGGTTCTCCAGAGAGAACTTCCAGCGGCTCCAGCAGGACCTGGCACAGATGATCCTCTCATGCCTGGAGCGCCGCTCTCGAGGATCCGTCCGGAGAAGGACGCCGCTCTCGAGTCAGAGCACAGAGGACGACAAGGAGCAGGACTCCGAGGTGGAGTCTGAGGGGGAGCATCCCGAGTACCTGCAGCTGGCCACTGTGGATAACACCCTCAGTACCTTCCTGTAGCACTTACCTGCTGTAGAGCCCATCACTGTCACAGACAGAGGTCAAGCTGTTTCATCTGTTTTCAAACTTAACGGTGGCTACAAGGAGCATACAAGTCAATTATTTATGTAATTTAAGCTCCTTGTACGTAGCTACAGTTTGTATGGATCTTTTCCGGTCCTTCCAGTTACGCAAACTGAGTGTGATAATAATAAACTTTTTTTTAAGAAGCATCTCCTCTGAAGAACAATAAAAGGGCGTTTACAGGCCGTGCTAAAATCTGCATCGGTGCAGACCTGGGAGTGTTGAACAGCTTTATCCCACTCCACACTCAGATCTTTGATAACACTCTTTGCATGTGAGCAACCGTGTGTATGCAGAGGGTGCAGGGGCTGGTTTGAGAATGGACCCTAAAGAGCAGATGCAATTACAAGAGGTGTCAGAAAGTATGAATGTGTATTTAAGCAGCATGAAGTACAATTATAAGATTAGGTTCTACTGATATGGTCCATTCTTTATAAAACATACAAGTTCAACTTTAAGCTCTAAGGAGATAGCTAAGTGGAGTAAAACGTTCCTCACTGAGGGAGAAGAAAACACTTATCAGGTGTTTTTTTCCTCTTCTTACACTTCAGCACAACTGTTAACAGCAACCGCTGTTTTTACACGATCACTTTTACACTTTATGCAGGAATATGATGCAGAGAGAGAGAGATAGAGAGAGAGAGAGAGAGAGAGAGAGAGAGAGAGTGGGGAATGACATGTGGAAAAGCAGCCACAGACGGGATTTGAATCTGGACCACTGCCTCTGCAGTCTGCACACAGGACGCCCAAACTAACCATTCAGCCATCGTCTATTTTGTGCATCAGAAAAAAGAATCTGGCACTCCAGTTAGTGATACGTTGTTTTTGGGAAAGGATGCATTCATTGTGATTGAAGACAGTTTGTGATGGTGCAGAACATGACCCCAGCTTTGTTCTTGTTAATAACTCTGATTGATGCATACAAGTTTTGTGACATTCTTTAAAATGAAATGCAAATCAAAGGCTTTCGCATCATTTTGTATTTGGCTTCTTGTTGTATTTACTCGTCTGTCCATCACCCACTGAAATGATCTAATCAAACTCTGGAACTACACTAATGGAGAACATGCTGTACGTCTCGACTAATGAGCTTCATGAGGAACAGTGTAGGAGGTAACCTCTGGAATGGCTACTTAGAAACTAGCTTCTTTATTTTTGTAAACTGTAAACTTCATTGAGCAGTGTCATGTGGATTAGTCAGGGATGTGTCTCTTGTAACATTTGCCGACTCTAATAACAAAACAAACAAACAAGATTTTCAGTTTTTTTAAACCAAAGGACAAAGATTTATTTTTGTTGAATGGTGACATTCATTTATATTAAATAAAAAATATTCAACTCATGTCACATTGTTGCAAATGTATGTTGCTCAGGTCCTGATAATGAAATGAAAACACAGTGTTCCTTAAAGCCCGTACAGGTTGATTTGAGGCGTTACATTGCATGTGTCACACAGTTTCATGTTTACAGACACTGAGGCTCTAAGGATGGCAGAAGAAGAAAAGTCCAGCATCAGATAAAAAACAGTTTTCTATCCACAGCTGCCTGAAAGTTCCCCCTCCCCCACAGAATGATGAAATAGGACTGCTATGTAGACCGACACATCAAATACTACATAAAAACACACTCTACTGTTCAGCAGATGAACACATAGTAAACGAGTAAAAACACCCGGCAAACCAAAGTCACTGGACATGCATAAGAAAGTTTCATTGTAGAGCGGCTTTCACTTGAGAGGAATTCTTATCTTGGTCAAAGTCCATTCATCAGCATGTGTGTGCATCATATTCAGTAAACCTAACAAATCAAGATCTATAAACTGTTGGAGTTAATTACAAAAAAAACAGAAGTCACCTAAAGATGGTGTCAACCTCCTCCCAGTCACACACTCTGGAAAAAAAAGTCAAAAAATTCTTTGAAGTGTAACATTCAAAAAGAATAAATTAAACAACTGAAAGTACAAAAAAATATATATATAAAAAAAAAAAAGCATGACATTATATACAAAACACCCCGTCAGCCTATCAGTGTACTTTCTCTGTATCCTTATCAAAAAATACAATTCTTACAGCAAATCTGTACTGGAGGAAAAAACACACAAATAACAAACCTCAGTGAGATTGTAAACTACACATCAGTCGACACAATGAATAACTCAGCTATTTATTAACGCTTGTATTAACTCCTGTGAGCACTTTGACACGGAGGAATTTGGACTCAAGGCACCAAATGATCCAAGTTAAACAGGCGACAACCCAAAAAAAAAACAGATTTTATACAATTATAAACATCATATCACATCGTGTCTCTTTCAGTCGTCTTCCTCCTTCTAATGTGTGTCATGATTATCACAAGCATGATGACGTCACTATACCTGCTAACTCAGCTGAAAGCACGTCGGGAGAGACCGGAGAGGTCCAGGATGTTTTTCTCTTACAGGTGAAATACCTCACACACTTTCTCTTACGCATCACACAGACACACCATGTCGTATTTGAAGGCTTTTTTTCAGATTTATTTATCAAAATTATATCAAAGAAGTCGCAGACAATGTTCTTAAAGTTGGATTGTCTCGTAATGTGACTTCATTATTGCCTGGGTTTAACAGTTTGAGTGTATTGGCGTCCCTACTCTTTATCAATCCGGGCAGTCAGTTTTAACTGGAGCTAACCTGCAGAGGGGGGGGAGGGGGCTGATGTAAACTGGGCTGACCACAAGGACAAGGAAAATTAACCAATCACAGAACGGGATGATGGGATTAGGCGAAGCTATATCATGTAGACACACACTTATTGGAGGGTATCACGAGTGTAGCTGGCTAACATGAATTTGGAAAGTCAACATGGCTAACAAGCCGGACTAGGAAACTCTGAATGGTAACCCTTGTTGTTCCTGTTATGGTTGTTTGTGAATGAACTGAAGAATATTTTATGTATTTTATTGTTCGGCTTGCTACACTTCCATTAGCTTCTGCTCTGTGACATTTCTGTTTTATTTGATGATGATGTTTTCTGATAAGCTATGACATAACACGGGGTTATTGTAAATAAATTGTACATAAAATGCTTATTTACATATTTTCTAACCTGCTGTTAAAAATGTTAGAAACCTTGTTTTCTTTAAGCCATGACCCTTTACTATCAGGCATTCAACGACCACACTGCTAGAGTTTTCCAAGTCCATTTACGGTAAATGTAAAGTCAAAAACCTGCAGCAGGTGTATTTACCAAACTACACCTAAAACCTATTTTATTCCATTATGCACATTTACAAAAACGTCTGTCAGGGTTTGTTCTACAGACAGACACAGGATACACATCTGATCTGTGGTGCAGTTCCTACAAGTTGCCAATAGAGGTTGTTAGAAGTCACGTGTTATGTAAGTTACTGCTTCTAAAAAAACCTCCCTCAATCACACACCTGCACTGCGGCAGATCAGCACACTGTTGAAAGTAGGAGCTGCGAGCTGTCCTCTCTCTGAACTGACAAAGAAAACAACAGAGGACATAGAGTAGCTTCACCACACACTGCTTTGTCACCCTCTCCTGCTCAGTTTGTCCCCCCCCCCCTCCTTCTCTCTGAGTCTCTCTTATACTCTTTGCTAACTCATGCCAGCGTCTCTGTCAGCTGAGGCCAAAGCTGCCTTTGGATTGCAGCCAAGGCGACAGACTGAGACGAATGCTGCTGAGCCTGCACCGGCACGTGGTGATGCAGGTGTGTATCAGCGCACCGCAGGGTGTTGATGCTGGAGGGGCAGCGTGTGAGTGTAACTGCTGTTGCTTTGAGCTCTGATAGACAGACTCTTATTATCTTTCAGTCTTCCTGTAGCCAGATGAAATCTTTGTATTATTTTGAGTAAATACTTGGATATGAACAAATCCCCTTCTCTGTCTTCAGCTACACTGATTCCATCCATCGATTAAAAGCCAAACAAACCAATCACTGGCTTAATAACATCTAATACCTGAAGATTAAACCAGCATTGGACAACAAATGATTCAGTCACCATTCAGTTATTCTTTACAAGCTTTATGGTTAAGTGAATCTATATTACATTTCTAAAGTTAACAGTTGATGGGATCACTGCATATATTGTGTTTTTGTTGCCAAGGGGATTGTTTACCGAAGCAGCCTTGTGCAACATCGGAGCTAAATGGGCATGAAGTTAAAGATCTTGGGAACAACTGCATCCAAAGTTGCACAGTACAGGAGTAATCAGATCCCTGCACTCCATTTAAGATTGATCAGATTGGATTGATGCAGAAAAAGCTCCTCACTGAGTGATGAAGGCAGATTTCAGATTCTCTGTCATGTTTGTGTATGCAGCACCTTGGATCAGCCAGCTTTACTTTGAATCTTTGGTCATAATTTACTAAGCTCCACTACTGTCCTTGGCAATGTAATGTTTGCACAGCCCAGCACATGACGATTTCTTCTCATAAAATGAGTGTCACTGAAAAGAAAAAAAATAAACTACTTGAAAATAAAGCTGTGAGACTAACCTATTCTTCTTCCTTTTTGGCCATCTTTATAACTGGCATTATGTAAATAAACCGATGCTACAGATCTTGTTTTTGATGACCACCTGTTGAGGCACACTTACACTGTGTGAGTGTCATAATGAGCCAAGATAAAAGTTATATTCTTTTTTTTTTTTTTCACATCCGGGACCCGTGGATCTGGAAAAGCTGTAAATTAAAAACAAAAATCAGACATCAGAAAATGTGGATCCGCGGCAATGTAACCTTAAAACCTTCTAGCTAATTGAAATGATTTTTTGGCTGCGATTATGGAGACAGAATGAGAGCTAATGACTTGACTGACATGAGAATGAGACGTTTTAACCGTGTTTAAAATGCATGACGTCCATGTTTGAAAGTGGTTTCTCAGGGTGTTATCTCCTCTGAGTGACTGTGCATTGTGAATGTAAATACAGTATGCACACAGACTGGGAAGGACATCCAACACTACAGCTACACTGAAAGGTCAGAGATATTCATGTCACAGCATCGGTAATGAGAGCCCACAGAGACACAGTGTTCAATCAATATGTGTGTGGCTGTGATGGGTCACTGAGAGACCAGACTGAGCATGTCCATATTCACACTCAGACACAAGCTGCTGCAGGTCATGAAGACGAACAGCATGACGGTATGACATTTTCATCCAACAGCCAATCAGCAAACTGTATCGCACGTGCAAAGTGTTGCTTTGAATTGAGTCATTAGCGGTGCTGCAAAAGCCTTTGCCTGTGCAGGCTTTTTAAATGCAAGCAGATTACTAGGCATGGTCAAAGCCTTGAGATGTGTCCTATGCGGATGAACAAAATCAGATTCATATGAACAAAGTTTTTACACAAACAACGTTAATGCCATTATTTAAGCTGTGGGTTAAGTCAGTGTATGGTTTTAGTATCTTCACTGCTTTGCACATCTACTTGTATTTGCTTGTTTGAGTGTGCACTGGGTTAACTTAAACAGAGGTCATTCTCAATGCGGTGACATAAAACAACGACGATCACCATAGACATGTATACATACACACGCATACAAACCCTCACACACTAAAATCTACCAGGTCTACCCGCTAGCACATCCAGCGCACAGTTCCTCACCCATTCCCGCCTCTCTTTGGAACAAAGAAACATGACTCCCTCATTCTCTAAGCCACTCATTCGGTCTGGTATCTCTCTCTCCCTCCTCCTCCTCCTCCTGCTCTTGCTCCTCATCCTTCGCAGCCTCCTCCTCCTCCTCCTGCATCTCCGCCGGCTTCATTCAGCATGATGGGACGGAGGGGAAAACACACCAAAAAAAAAGAAAAGAAAAGAAAAAAGAAAACGAGACAGAAAACGACAAAAAATGAACATGTTGATGAGTGTCAGTGAGTGGACTGTGATAGGCAGAGGGGTAGATATAGAGCAGGACAGATATATGTCTCTAAATCCACATGAAGGAGGGAGAAAATAGAGAGATACAATAAGAGGTAGACGGGAAGGAACAGTGGATAACAGCAGGAAAGAAAGGGAGAGCTGCATGAAGGTTGGGCTGAATGATTGTGTGAATGACATTTGGAGGTGAGCGACATTTGGAGCTTTGAGTGGAGAACGCAGGATCAAAGCACACTCGTATCCCCTTCAGCGAGAGGAAATACCCTCCTTCTCTTTCACACAGACACAGAAAAGCGCACACACACAAAGCAAGGACAGCGAGGAGCACACAGCCTGGAAGCTTGATCTTACAACGAGTCTTTAAAAATACATGTGTGTGTTTACTGTATGAGGACAACGTTAGAGCATTCACCTTGGTTTTGTGACTCTGCTCCGTGCCCAGTCCAGAACCGGGAGTATGAAGCTCCTTTGATACGACACATAGAAACTCAGCCTGGTCCTCTGTCCCGTAGCTGTATGACGAGCCGATGTTCACCATCTTGAAAAAGACACAGATACAGAAAGATAAACAGAGACAGAGAAAAAGGGGGAGTGAGTGTCTGGAAGAAGTAGAGACAACAGCGGAGAAATCAAGGAAGGGTCCCATCACAGTGAGGAAAGAGTCTTGAGCTCATGCGGGTGGGGGGAGCGGGGCGGTTCGGTCTCCTGCTAAACACTCAGTGGACTCAACAAGAAGCTTCTTCTTAACTGGTGGGAACAAAAACACAACCGTGGGTCCGCTTCTGCAGGAAACAAATCGTGGCTGTGCAGCATGCAGTGGAGACAAGTGGCAAAGCAGCAGGAGGGGTTGGGTGGGGGGGAGGGGCAGACGGGTCTATATCCAAATCATAGCTACAGTGGGGATAGACTGAAATATTGAGACTCAGTAAAGCTCTCAGAGATGTTGGTCTGAATCTCTATTCAAGAAAATCATCAAACTAAAGCCTCTCATCGCCTAAAAAACATTTGTTAAGGCTTGACGCCAAGGGATCGATCTACATTATTAGATCAATCTAATAGTGTTCTGTGTTCTCACTGTGAGCAGTGTTGAAATGGGGTCACTGTTTTCATACGACTGTCAATACTGTGAGAGAAAATACTAAACAGTCAAACATTTGTGGGCCACACTTAGTTAATATAGTTCAAAAGTTATCCGTCACAATTTCACAAAGTTATCCTAAATGAGTCATCTGCCTGTTTTGACAAAAACCAAAAAAAACCTGAAAGTTTCTCTAGTTTAGAAAGAAAACTTCAAATATGTCTATTATCTAGCTTTTCAATTCAACACTTTTTACAATATATGATTAATGAATCACATTTTTCAAACTCAAAAAGGTTTCAGATTTGAAAGATTGCAGTCTGATATCTGTAACCAACATAGTAGAAATATAAGGAAAGGGGGCTCTAGTCTGGCTTTAGTGCTTGCTGCCGGGTTTGACTCTGACCTCGGCCCCTCGCTGTCATGTCATCCCCACTCTCTCTCCCGTTCCAATAGTTTCCTATCTTCAGCTTTCTTATCACAATAAAGGCAAAACCGCCCAAAGAAATCTTAAAAAAAAAATGAAGTATACAGAAAAAAACTGAGAGAAAGATCAGGGCAACAATTCAACTTTATGATGTTAGTGCATGCATAGGAATCATTAATCTGAGAGTGCTAAATGTTTGTGACTGATTTCATGTTTTTTGCTCACTATGTGAAAACACTAATTCCACTTCTCTAAGTCCTGTCGCGGCAGACTTTACTAAAATGTTTTATTGTCTTTGATAATGATAAATAAAGACGATGCTTTTCCAGCACATTCGCCAAAGTCTATCAGCCGTAGAAAAAACACTTGGACCAAAACAGTGACTGGAGCACAGGTACCACTGTAGTGTAGTCTGAGTCAGAGACTGAATAATAGAGGCTGCCGGTTAGAATGAAGAGGGCCGCACATGTTGTGGCATCATGTTGTTATCTCTATCGAAGGGCAGTGGAGAAAATTAAAGATGGGGCTTTTTCGGGAAAATCAGCTATTTGTCCTTTTTCAGCGGGAAAAAAAGGGAGAACTGAACCAAACAATCAAATGCAATCTGGAAGTCCTAATCTGATTTTGGGAGTGCAGATAGCAGGGCTCAGGTGAGGGCCAAGGGGGTCAGGCCAAGGGTCAAGATTGAAGGGTCAGCAGCAGCGTGAGTCCAACCCACAGTCCAGAGCAGTCCGGTGCGGGGCTTTCTGCAGGCGCGCACGCTGACCTGCTCAAACTTCCAGCCGTCCGACATCGTGGAGACCATCTGGGTCAGCTCCTCCTCCTGACACTGCAACACTCTGTAGACGTGCTTGGGGGGCACCTGCTGGGAAAAGAGAGAAGAGAGGGTTTAGGAGACAGAAGACGGATGAAGAGGCAGCTAAAAAAATCGAATGAGAGAAATATGCTAATAATAATAATCAAATAATTCACAACAACTTGAACATTCAGATTCATTCATATGACCAGAGGACACTCGGTTGCTCAATGAACCTGAACAAAGCTGATCTAAGTTCTCACATTTATCTGCCTGGACCAAATCCCACAGACGTGACATGGAGGTAGTTGTCAGCATTTAAACAGAAATATGTGATGTAGTCACTTATTTTTCTGCATTATTCTACAATATGTAATCCAAAGGCAAAAGCTAGTGGGTGTATGTTTGGTACGGCAGTGGAGTTATGTAAGAGTGCAAACATCTAGGAGAGAGAAGCCTGATGTACAGCAGCGCTCTTTAAAGAAAGGCACAGAAGGGTGAAATCACAAACAAAGAGAATGACTGAAAGGCTGCTCACTGACACCATCACATTGTTAATAACTGCATTTAAAAAACTAGTGAAGCGACTGGAGGGAGCCATGTTTCTCTGTGAAGCCATCAGAGCAGCGTGGACGAGCAATACTCCTCCTTCATGAAAACACTTTGACTAGTTCTGTGCATACCTGCGTGGCTTTGGAGTCTCTCTCCACGATCCTCTCCTTGATGAGTTTGATCAGTGGGGTAATGTTGTAAAACTCAGCCTCCTCCAGGACACCTGAAAACAAAAGATTCAGTGTGTTTCTTTGAGAAATAATTTACACCACAACTCAAAACCCTTAAATCAACACCGGCCGATTTACAAATGATTCTCAAAATAAGTTTCAGATGTTTTTTAATAATATAAGTGGACTCCGCATATTCATTATAAAAACTGTCATTACTTTTAGCTTGCTATTGTAATCAGTAAGTCCTTATTCTTCCATTAATTGATTCATTGATTACTCTTATATTTGATTTTATCATTTACAAGTTACTTGAAGTTTTGAAACATTCATTTGGTTCTTTTAGCTTTCTGTTTACTTTTGGATGTTTAACTTGAGCTTTTTATGTTTGTCATAAAGTCTTTACTTTAAGCTAACTGTGATACTTTAGGTCTTGGCTAACTATTTTCACTAATAATTTGCATAAACACAAATGGACAATGTGCCTCAGCCTTCTCCAACTGCACAGAGATAAAGCAACAACAAAAACTAGACAGTTACTGACACATTGTGAATTTGGAACCAGAGTCTGCGCAGTCGCGATTGGCTGGAAGAGCCGCAAAATTAACATCACATCACCTCCGATAACAAAAACACACATTTAACTTATCCATAAAATGGCACAGATGCCTCAGGTATACCGTCCTAAGCAGAACAGATTAGATTGGTGATAGTTAGAAAGAGTTCAATGACTCTTGTGTTTGTGTCTGTTAAGTTTCCTCTTGCTGTTTCTGCTGTACTGGTGAACACAGCGCTGCAGAAGACGCTTAATAAAAATAACCTGCTGTATTCACATGATGGCGGTGTATGACCTATACTGCAGTGGGTCAGCAGGGGGAGCTCTAAATCTTTTGGCTTCACTTGAGGCGAAGTATTCTGCTGTCCATTCTTCAAACAGTCTACTTTTTACTGATTGATTTAAGTTTTCATGATCATTAAATAGTCTAATCAACTATTTAAACAATTTGTTCATTACTTTAACTATTCACTTTTAATGAATAGTTACATTTGATGTGTTTACATACCATCCTTTTACTTTTATCTGAACTTCAAATGTACACCCATGTTTGAAGTCACTATGTTGAGTAACCCAATAGTTACTAAGCAGTTTCTATGCATATTATAAATGTTCATCTTTCATTAACTTGATTGCTACAGGACACTTCCAGAGAAATAACAGTATGTGAGGTAGTATGTACAGTTTGGAGACAACGAGGCATTTCCTTATGGCCACAAACCCACAAACTCATGCACCCAGGCCCCATCAGAGTAAAGTGAAAGCAGATCAAAGACCTTCTTCAGCCAGCTCCTTGTTGTACACCAGCTTGCCGTGTCTCAAGTAGTTTAGGATGGGACCAAAGTACGTGGGGTCTCTGTCGATCACGTAGGCTCCCGTCTCATCCTGTGGCAGAGAGAAAAACATCATCACACATGAAACACTTTCAATCATAGTGTTATGATATGGTGATAATACACAATGTGCTTACATTATGTTGAGTTTTAAATAGACTATTGTTGTATTCAGAACTTTATTTTTATAATCTGTGTATTGTCTAACTACTAATATTCCTCATTAATACTTTTTATGGTCATGTGCGATTTAATGACCAATCAGATATCTCTCAAATGAATGTAGCTCCTTCCTTGAGCAAGGACTTTTTTTATTATTATTTTTAGACTGCAGCATACTGGCAGGAAAATAACATCCTGGTATGCAATTTAATCTGTTGTGCGCAGAATTGGCTGCCCAGAAAGGATGTACGTACGCCAAACACATAGCAGAGCTCTCCAAAATAAAAGCTCCCCATAGACGAAAGGTTATGCGAAGAACAATGCAATAATGTTGTTTCTGAGATGAAAATGGGTTTGCTTTTTTTTTTTTTTTCCACTGCTTGTTTGTTAGTTAAAAAAGTAAGTCTTCATTTCTGGTTAAACTCACTTCAGTGTTAACCTAATATTTCATTATCCATGCTGAAAATAAAACATTACTATCTGTGTTGCCCTTTACAGCTACAACAACTGAATTTTGGAGCTGGACACACAGGCTACAGCTATGTAGTTTAGTGTGACTTTATTTTCACAAATGTACGAGCAGCCTTCTTCTCTCCCACCTCCAGGCTCCACTCCTGTCAAGCCTGCCTGGCTCATATGTCATGGCACCACCAACATGCACGCACATCCTCCCCCTGCTCTCTTCCTCGTGATAATCGCTTAAAGCAGAGACTCTCTTTAAGATTCAAATTCACTAAAGAATCACTGCTGCAGTATTAACAGTATAAACAGGCTATTTATATTTGGATGTTGGCTTGTAGAGTATCATTTCGATCATAAGTGGAAAAGACAGAAAAACTGAGAGTCAGAGAATGAGAAGAAAATGTGTATCTTAATAAAGAGAACCTGCAGTATTCACATGACTGATTCTATTTATGGCTGTTTGCTGAAGCGTGAAACGGACAGCCTGAGCCTCCAGCTGCATCTTGTAAACATGCATGTTGTCTCTTTTATTAGTGGACCCCTACTCATTCACACACACAGTACCACTGGGTTTGTTACTTCATACTTGATGATCATCCTAAACCCAAGAAGATAAAATCCAGATTAAACTTTTCTACATAAATCAAACAAAAAGTACTGCCAGGGTTCTGTTGTCCACTTTAGTGTTGTATTTTTGCCGCTGCAGGTCGACCTGGTGAGGATTTAACACTGCTTTGAATGTTTGAGGGGGCTCTAATGGATTTGAGGTTATTTAGGCAAATCCAAATTTGTTGATTTAGAATTGGATTATTACGGATCCTTTTTTAAGGGGAATATCAGGCCAGCCTTTTGTTTGGAGGTGAAGGCACTTAGGTCACTCTGGACCAGGGAAAGAGGCTTCTCCTCCAGGGAGTTGTAGCAGACAAAGAGTTCTCTCCTGATCAGATGAATTCCCAGCCCCTGCAGTCCATATGTCAAAGTGTCTTTGGGAGAGACAATTAATTCCAAATTGCTAACAAACACAAGCCTTTCAAAGATTAGCTTAGCTTCTTATGTCCAGCCCATAGCAGCCTCTGACCACAGGGTATGAATGTGTGTGTGAATGGGTGAATACGATTCATCACGCCAAGGAAAGGAGGACTTGAAAAGTGCTACATGAGTGCAGTCCGTTAACAATGTCTACCCCGGTCCTCTGGGATGTGTTTCAATTCAGACTTTTGCTTTAAACGACCATCTCATCGTTAAAACAGAAATCAAGCAGGTTAGTAGTGGATGCAAAGCCTACAGCAGTGCTTCCCAAAGTGTGGCCGTGGAGTCATTTTGTGTTTCAAAGTGGGCCGTGGCAGTCTTAAATTTGGGAAGGCTGGCCCACGGCAAATATGATCATTGTTTCACTTCCCCTCCCCCTTCCTGGTATCAGCTGCATCGGTCAGGCTTGAAGGTTTTTGAGGTATAAAAGAAAACCTCTCTTTATAAACTCCTGCAGGAACACAAATCCTGCAGCCATGCTTGTAATCCATGGAAGTGGCACCAGCTCTTAATTAGTCTCATTTTAGCCTAGTTATAATTTAACTAACCTGAGAGGAGATGAATCTGTGTCTAAATTAAAACATGGACTACACACAAGCTGGTTTGTCAGTAGAGCTAATTGTTGCTGAATATTTAAATCATTTTACTGCTTTAACTATTGTGTGGTTAACTTAGCTAACTTTTCGTTAGCTTCAGATGATATGTCTGAAATGAAAAGATCTGATGAGGAATATCCTTCTGATGTTTGCTGGCAAGATTGTAGTATTAAAGATATTTCACACAAAAATAAAACACCTAGAATGATGAAACATTAAGCCAATGATGGTTTTCTAACAATGGAACCTATTTGTCTTGATGTGTGCATATCTAAATAAAAATCATAAAGTTATACTGTGGTCAAGAGTCAAGATAATACAGAAATCCTCGAGCAGCATGAAGGATTTTTTGTACGACAGACAGCGTGCTGTCACCCTAATTTCAATGATCAGTCTGACTTTGTCCTGCCTGCACACTCATCTCTTCTGGAGCGGCCAATCATCGCTGGTGCAGCATGACAAGAGCATTTGATGAGCCTTCACACTACGAGACGTACAATGAATACAATGATGGAGGCAGAAGGAAGACGAGGAGAATGTTAGAGACAGCCACAGGGAAAAATACCTGGAAGATTACATATTTTAGAAAAAACAGTATAATTGAAACCTGCTATAAGAAATGAAGTGCAGACATACTGAAAAACAAAACAACAAAGAAAGAATAGAGGGAGAGTGCCATAGATACAGAGGATGAAGACATGCAGGATTTCTGTTTTTTCTGACAAAAAGACACAAAGAGACTGTTAAGGTCCAGCAGTGACAGAATGGATTAGAATATGTTCGTCTGCTCTGAAAATCGCAGTTATTACAGAGTGGAAGGACTGCAGGCTCTGCAGCACAGACACAGATACAACAACACATAATCCAAAATGAGCGGAGGAGCTGCAGCAGAACAGAGCGACGCCTTGTCAACGTGACTTGACTTGACAGTGTGGGCATGACAACACTGGCAGAAGGTTTTTTCTCTCTCTCTCTCTCTCACTAAAATATTGAGAATTTGTAGGTTGTTGTTTGTTTTTACAGCAGAGGCATTTACACATGCTACACATCGATTTGATCACACAACACAATGGTTGGTAGGTTAATGGCTTGCAGAACATTTGCTTAGGGAAATAGGATGTTACTCCACTATATCCTTCTGTAACCCCCACAGGTTATCAAACACACCTTAACAAAAGCCCAACACACACACACACACACACACACACACACACACACACACACACACACACACACACACACACACACACACACACACACACACACACACACACACACACACACACACACACACACACACACACACACACACACACACACACACACACACACACACACACACACACACACACCTGACCTTTAAACATATGATAAGAAAAAAGATGCCTGACATGATTAGAGAAATGCTTGCAGAAGAATGTGATGTTGTCTGTCTGAGTGTGTTTTTCTTTTCATAGACTGTATATAAATGGACAGTGTGCTTCAGCCTCCCCCCTGTTGAACAGGATGAAGCCAGAACTACCAGAAATGGGTGCATATATAATGCATATTCACGAGCAGGGTCTGCGCATTTGGGATCATCTGGAAGAGCCACGGTATTGACGTCATGCTGCTTCTGCTTACAAAAAAGAACTTAAAAAAACATAAAAACCATCTTTGCCAAATTGACAATATTATCAAAGTAGTCTATATTCAAGCAAAAGTGTGGGTTTAATGTACTTCATCAACAGCCAACAAAAAGCCTATGCATTTTGACTTTGGCATATCCAAACACTGTGATACTGATCCTGCAATAATCTGTTGTTACTGCATGGTGAAAATGTGGAAATACATATCTGGTCTGTTGACGTAATTCTGACATAAGGGGAGAGGGGGCAGAAGTTGTGAAAAACTGTGTTGTCCTGTGATTTCTAATTAGGGATCCTCCTCATTTTTCATCACAGATGGTCTGGCTGAACCACATGCTCCTCAGTGTTGGTGACGTCTTTGAGGTAGGAGGCATCATAGCAGCTCAATAAGGTCCTCACTCTCTTCGGGGTGAATATAAACAGATTTCGAGGACTTCCTTGCAAAATGCAGTCATTAGATGTCACCTTAGCAAATGTTCTTAGAAGTGTAATTCTATGATTTCTATCCAGATATATAAATCTTATCTTATATAAAAAGTGCATTTTTCTCTTCACGTAAAGAAGGTGTTTCTAACCTTCATCTCTACCATCTGTATTGTTTAATTAAATAGATTTCAGTTCCAATAAATGAAATGAGCAAAGCAGTTGACATAATTAAAACAGTGGGGGTAATAGGAAACTCTTTCAATTATTTTTGTTTCTATAACACGTCTAATTAATTTTTAGCCATCTTGATTTTAAATCGAACAAGTGGTTATTGGGGAGCAAAAATACAAAAATCATATGTGTGTCTTACACTATATTCACAACTCTGTGCTATGTATTCAATTAAAATATATATTTTTTAATTTCTGGGCCCTGCCTGTGTGTCATAATAGAGATCTCACAGCGCAGATAAAATGATTAAAGCGAGTTCAGGCTTGTGTTGGAATCCATGCCGACGCTGCAAGATGGGACGAAGAAAGCCAAAGAATTATAAACCACACATAAAAAAAGCATCAAGCCAACATAACTCAACTGTATAGTAATCAAATATGAATCCATTTTTACTAATCCCAAATCTGTGATTATCTGGTTATGGGGTTATATTTGCAATACCAGCACTGTTACACCTACTTAGCTAACATCACAGCAGGATCAAAGCTGAACTTTAGCTACATGATGTTATTGGCTTGAGACCATAAGAGGTCATCATGAGCCGTATTAGCGTCAGTAGTTAGCACTGGGTATTATTCTGTTCAGGGGAAGGGCGGCAGAGGCACTGGTAATCTCATTAAAACATTCACACATAGCCAGACAGTGTCTGTGGGTTTGAAACGGCTAAGAACACCCGAGCAGAAACACGCCAACATCAGCGGATTATAGGGGGACTATGGTCCAGATAAAATCAGCTCCCCCACCACACACACACACACCCAGTGAGAGAAGAAAACACAGAAGCTGATCATCTCCTGTGTGATTGAAGTTCAGATTGCTTCGTGTACTCAACATCACAAGCTGGTTTCATCTGGCTCATTGGAACACTCCCTGCAACATGCACTTCATTCTATTCCCGACCTCCATTCAAGATTGGATTGGACCTGTACAGCGCTTTTTGGATTGGATTGGATTGGTAGTTAGTGTATTCGCTTTAGATGGTTTTAGTAGGGAGGGTGTTTATATCAGGCGAGACCGAGATGGTCCATCCGAGCTGAAAAAAAGATGGAGAAACCTTTATGATATAGTTTGTTGAGTGAGTGAACCTACATTAATGCACAGTCATGTTGTGTAGGTAGATTTATTTATTGGTTTGATCTTTGTAGTTAACTGATATTATGGCTCAAATGTAGCAGGCAGCTCGTACTGCAATACTGAAGGCCTGAAATGTTAACGTTAGCGTGTTCACAAGGCTCTGCTACTCTACTAGACTGAAGAGAAAAAGCTCTATTAGCAATTAAATGTTTCCTCTTCACATAGATAAACCTGCAACTGTGATGCATTTTAGAAAATGGTTGTTTCACGAATGGTAAATGGACTTGAGCTCATATAGCGCTTTTCTAGTCTACTCAAAGCGCTTTTACACCACATGTCACACCCATCCATTCACACACTCATGGTAGTGGTTGCTATGTAGTATCATCCATCAGAAGTAACTAATGCCATTCATAAACTGAAGCAGCAGGAGCAATTCGGGGTTAGGCGTCTTGCCCAAGCTGGGGATGCCCAGCTGGGGATCGAACCCTCAACCTTCCGGTTGAGAGGCGGCAACTCTACCAATGGAGCCACAGCCTCTGAATTAGATAGATTTTTTTTTCTCCCCCACAGTTGACTGTACATCCATCTGTTGAATCATTTACGCTTCTGTGCATTCACAGCTGTTAGGATCAGTGGGTCTGAGTGATCTAAAGAAGCATGCTTTGTTTTCATCACGAGGCTTCTGAAGCTAAAGCCCTAAACAAAATATATATACATAATATATATTTTCCTCCTGATTTCACATTTATTACCGTGACTATTCTTGTGACTCGGGGCTGCACAGAGGTGATCTTACCAAATAACTATTTATCACTTTGCAGTCCTGCACACACCTGAGGACCTTAGCTATAAACAAATAAGAGAGATTATCGTAAGAGAAAACTTCCACATCAAATAAAATACAATACAAATCAAAGATAAAACAAATAAAACAAGACTTCTTTAGTATAATGTCTATAAATGCATGAATATTGGCTACAGTAGGTGTGTTTGGCCCCGTGTCCACTGAGTATGTTTTTCGAACAGAAAAGCACTGGCTGTGGGCTCGGGAGCGCTTGCATAACTTTAAAAAAAAGAAGCTTCAGCACTCCTCAACCACAATCTTTAAAGGTTATAACTCTCATAGGTCAGACTCCCAGAGTCCTGTTTTTAGCATAGCATCAGTGCCATGGAGACTTATTAACTGAAAACAAAATAATCTAGTCTCTAAAATTAAATGAGTTAAGAGTTTGTGATAAAGAGCAGAAAAGACAGCCGAGGGAGGACAAACATGCGATGAGTTCAGTGAGTCAGCTGCTGACAGTGGGGATGAGAAGAGAATGGTCGATAAAGAAAAAAAGAGCCAAGATGAGTGAACAAAAGAGCTGTAGGTGTGTGTTTGTGCCAGCTGTATAGTGAGAGAGTAAATATGTGGCTTTGTGTCTTAAAGTAGTGCAGACGAAGCTCCTGTTGGGTCACACTGAAGGTCACATGAGAATATTCTGCCCTCCCAAAATGCCCAGCGCTGCAGCAGGGCAACAGCAGTTTCTGTTATCCTGTAAAAACCTCCAAACTCCAAATTTGGAGGTTGTTTTTGGCACTAACCCTGGAATACCTGTTCCCCAGCAGATGGGTTTCTTCTGCAAATGCCAAAAGTACTTGACTTTTTGGAACCCTCTAAGGGATAACATTTACAGCAAGTCATGATGAAGCTAAGTGTGAGATCAGGATTTGACATATGCTGATGAAGACTGTGAAGTGGGACAGCTGTGGGTCAGAGATAGAGTCTTTGCCTCTAAACCAGAAGGTCGGGGGTTCAGTCTCCAGCTCTGCAGTCACATGTCGAAGTGCCCTTGGGCAGGACACTGACCCCAAAATCATTCATTTGTGTGAATGAAGTAGTATTGTTAGACTGTTGTACACTTAGCAGCCTCTACCATTAGTGTAGTGTAAATGTGCTTTGAGTAGTTAGAAGACTCGGAAAACCCAGGTTTTATTTAATAAATTAGTCTATTTTCAAATATTTTGGCTTCATTTTGTAAAACATTTTAGGTATAGAAGGAATATCGAGCAGCATTGTTCTGTTAGCAGGCTAATTGTTATCACTCTTTAGTTTGCTCGTAGCCTGATATTGCACAGAATGACCGTGATCTAAAAACGCTTTAGTGAGCTTCAAATAATCAGTGAGTACAGTATGTTGTTATTCTTCTTTTCTCTAGTCTCTCACTTAAACAGATTTTATCAGCAAGGGGATGAGCTGGCCGGCTGTCCAGTCCATGTAAACACGACATAAACACGGCTCAGACAACATCACAGACAGCGGGGCTCCCGCGTCACACTCATTGTGGACAGTCATGACCCAGAGAGATATTTACAGACGATTCTGGATTTCTGCTGTATTTATGTGTAAAAATGTTACACATTCTTCCTTTAACATCCTCTTACTTGATATTTTTTTTTTAAATGTGGAAAAGTGCTGAAACAATAATTACCTGAATTATCACCGACAGCAAGGAATAAATACATTATGCATCCAAACCTTTTCTAACTATTCTATTACAAGCCTGCAGAGCCTATAGGTGTGTTTTCTCGAATATTCAAGAACACTTCAAAATATTAAGCTTACTATGGTAGAAAAATGTAGAAGGCGGCATATGGTACAATCATGGTCAAAACAATACATAAAGCTTCATGATGTACTATTTAAATGACATACCTTATGATTTATTATTGGATGAATATTATCCTTCCTATTGCTTTTTTCTTTGACAGTTGCTTACAGAGTGGATATTAAGAGAAATAAAGGTCTACATCTAAAGCTAAAAATGACCATTTACAGACCTCGTCACCAGACCTGCCCCCTTCTTCTCTTTGATCACATACATGCATATCAAAGGCTGCAGCATAATAGAAACCTGCATCATTCATGAGACTTGCCAGACCTTTTCAATGTGTTCAGTCTGCATGTGACTGCGGGATCCACAATACATCTCTCTCTTTCTGTTCCCCCAATAAGATGTCAGCTGCACTGCTTCTGACTGTGCAGCTCCCTGCAGAAGAGGAGGCACGTGTTCATCCATCTGACCCAAGCTATGTTCACACCACAAAGTGATGCTGAGACACACACACACGCACGCACGCACGCACACACACACACACACACACACACACACACACACACACACACACACACACACACACACACACACACACACACACACACACACACACACACACACACACACACACACACACACACACACACACACACACACACACACACACACACACACACACACACACACACACACACACACACACACACACACACACACACACACACACTTACAGAAGAAGTAAGAGAGAGTGGGAGAGCTCCATACTGCACATGTACAGTTCATCAGCTGGTAATTAGACAGCTCTCCGCCTACTTCAGAGCAGCAGGCCTTTATTTCTGGACCACAATAGAGTTAAAGTAATAGGTTCTGGGAAGAGTACATATATAATTCAGTTACAGTATAATATAGTTAGCCCTTTCCTTTAAGGCCACTGTGATGCCTTACAAGATAAAAACGTCACGCTGCACTATTCAGTAATATAATTTTTCCATTCAGTCTCTATTAGGCAAAGCACTGAATCACTTCATGCCAACTTGCCAAGACCTGCTCACATACTTTAGCCAATCCTTTTAGTTATACAAAAAAATACCTTTACCACAGTGGCATTAAAAAAAATGATACTGAGCCAATCTTTAACCACCTGTCAACACCTGACAAAGTACAACAATATTATCATGGTTGAACGTCTAATGTGAACTCACCATTAAGAGCAAATATGAGCCACGACAGGAATGTTATAAAACGTTCGTTAGATCATTTTATTGATCCCAAACTGGGAAATTGTGGCGTTCCAGCAGCAGGTTATCCAAACACACAAAATGAGCAAAAAACACAATATTAGCAAATCTAAACACAATGTAATATTAAATACAAATGGTTTTAAATTAAATATTAAAGATTAAATGTTAATGTGCAAAAACAGAGTGGTAAGTGGACAGTATTGACATAAGTTAAAGTGCATTTTGGGTCTTTTACAAGCTTTGCCACCATATAAAGCTGACAGAGGGTGATGTTATTTCTTCACATAGCCTTAGCCAGCCTGCTACTTTAACATAGCCTGTTGTGTTTGAGACTAACATTAAATGTAGGCTAATAGATAAACTACAAATGTAGGCACATTAAAGCATGACACACATAAATAATGTATATTGGGTAATGCATGTGAAGGTAGCCTCCATTCATTATTCAGGCTCACTCATTGCTTGGTGCCATCAATAAAACATACTTGTACCTGTTATTACAAAGAAACAACTCTTTTAAGAAGTAGGTTACCGTACACTGGGAATGCTTCACCGGACTCACCGTGTCTGAGTGCAGGTCCTGCTGCTGACACAGCCGGTACAGGAATGAAGTTTGCTCTTTGAGCAGAGTGTGCCGCGTCGTGAGGAACACCGTGCCGCCGACGTTCAGCCGGACCCACTTCCCGTTGTTCCCCCCGGTGGGGTTGATGACCGAGCCGTTCCCGATGCTCTGCGACGCCGTCCCGCCGGACTCCGTCGTGCTGGCGGCGGTGGCGGACGTCGCGGTCTCGCTCGCCTCGCTGTCTTTGTTGTTGTTGTTATTATTGTTGTTGTTATTACTATTGTGGTGGATTCTGGTGCCGTGGAGCGGCGACAGCGCAGCGACGTCCGCCGGTTCCCGCTGCTCGTCCGCCTTCGTTGCCATTTGGAAACAGACGTTACTACACGAAGTGTCCGCTGTTACCTCGACTGTCTCCGTAACCTACCGACCACGCTCCGCCCTAAACCCGTACAACTCAAAGAGTACCCAGGTTACAGGAAATTAGAAATGTACATCCGGCAAAGACTTTCAAAATAAACTCTTTATCTGATCAGTCCCTGCCGACTCCCAAAATGAAATAAAGCGGATACTGTAAAACTAAATGTTTTGTGGTTGGACATTTCCTACTCCATATTATTGAACTTAAAAAAAATGTAATTTAAATCAGTTTAAATAGTACATGATCTGCCTCGTAAGCCTACTAAATAGTCATTTCATCAAATAGTCTACTAGAGGTCTGTTTACTCCTACAAAGTATCAAAGTTAATACGCTGAGATTCAAAAGGAAAGACTGAGAATACTTTTCTTTTGTTAAATATAGACTATAGCCATACAGGCCTAGCCCAGGTAGGCTTTAAGTAGCTTATTGCATAAGGAGTAATTTATCTAATTATTTTATCCATTGATTTGTATTAGCTTTTTGAGCAATCATTTTCAAAGGTTACCCATAAGGTCTTATTTTGAAAGCATGGTAGATGTAGTTTAGTTCACAGATAAAAAAACCATAGACTGTAAATATTAAAAACAGAAAAAAGACTGGGGCTTGTAGTTTATTTTTTATTTTTTATAAATTATGGTAAAGCAAGACCGAAATGCTCCACAATGTAGGTCAATTAATATTTTATAATCGTTGATATATACATCACATCAAATAAGCATTAACATCAATTTGTTACCCAAGTAAACATTGCATCAAAACTTAATAGAAATTTCCTGACAGGTAACATTTAAAATATCTGGAACAAACATTTTCAGTCAATAATCCTCAAGCTCATTAAGGTACTACTTTTACAATACTACTGTTGTATGAAAACCAGAAAGGAGAACAGTATTGATACCAGCAAGAGCCAGTAATAATGGCTGTTATCGAAAACAAAAGATCTGAAAATGGATTTAAGAATAGAATACTAATGTATTAATAAATAGCCTATTTTATAAACAACAACAAAAAGTGACGCTCTATCAGATTGGCATTATTTAACTACAAGGAAATTACACTGGGATAATTAAATGGAGTGCATGTAAATGCATTGACAATTTCCTCAATCACATTGTGCCATGGTCTGTATTTAATCATTTAATTACTTTAAATTAGTTGTGTAAGATGGTGCCTGTAAAGTTTACAATTGAAATTGTATTTGTTGACCAAATTTGTCACATCTTCCCAAGCTTCAACGTTGTCCTCTGTAACCAAAAGTGCATTATTAACAAGAAAAATTAGGACTGCTGATCTCAACAGGAAGACCCTTTCTACACGGGTTGGAGGTATTTTCTGTCTCTTGTTCTCAAGGCTGACGCAGTGTGGACCTCATCGTGACGAAGGAGAAGTTGTAGGTGTGTGGGAGACCCTGATGATTTGAGAGATTGAAGGACTGCCATGAGAAGGGACGCAGGCCCCCATGCGTCGTTGGGCCGTTAATTGCCTCCGCGACCAGCTTGATCGCCATCTGGTAGTTGGTCACCTGCAGACAGAAATGGTAATTTCTAGGAAGAAAATAAACTAATTTAATCTTGCCTTTGGATAAACGTTCTACACATCAATATAGACCTTTCTGTTGCTTTTAACAGAACAAATATATTCCAAAAATGTACTTTGATACAATGTTTCAAATTAAATTGGACCTTTTAAAGTCAGAAACAAGAAATTTGTATATGCCTAACTTCTGCTCCAAAAAACCCAAGTATACGTGCTTATCCTTTACAGATGGTAATCTTGGATGATAACCACTAACATAATCCCATGATATATTACCTTTGTGACATCACAAAGGGAAGTAACCCCTCCCCCGGGTGGGTGACACTCCCTAGGTGCAAGCTAGGTGTTTGTTCTGCCCTCTTGTGTCTGTCTTCACACTGTAAACCATTGGCCATGGTGCAAGAAAGCCCATGCCATCCACGCCCTTCCAGAGAGGGGTTTGGTCAGTAACAGCTCAGTTGCATTAAAGCTACAGACACAGAAAGAGTCTGATCTGAGCAGGGCTGAAATAGAGGGGTTTATAGGCACGATAAATACAAGGTCAGGTTGTTTTTTTAACAAGAAACTTCACAGGAATGTTTTGGGGAGCTCTGAGACTTTTTTAAACTGGTTGGAAAGGAGTTTAATATAAGACATTTAAAACTGCTACATATCAGCAATGGGGCATTGTCATCTGTAGCAATATAATGTTAGCATGTAGTTCTAAGTACCACTGTGCAGCCTTGAAAAGCTTCTTGCTGGTTGTAGACTTGTAGTTTTGCTAAACACAAAACATAATGAATGACCAAATAACTTAACAAAACCGATAAGGACACACATGCAAATGCATTAAAGGGGACATATTATGAAAAATCCACTTTTACAGTGTTTTTGAACATACAAACCTGAGTGTCTACACACCCACAAAATGTGAAATAAAACCACCCAGTCCTTTGTTTGTGGTCTGTATAAATCTTACAACACAGAGAAAAATGCTCCGCTTCAAATTTTCTCAGTTTGTGACATCACAGTGGGATTCTGGTAAAAAAAATAAAAAATAAAAAATCTGCTTACCTTGGTGTCATAGCAACCTCCTGGACGTGGTCTCCTTGGTCTCAGGTCGTTACGGCAACACAGGGTTTTACATGGATGGCCCTTGGAGTAGGGGTCTCTCTTGTAGTCTGGAACAGAACCAGTCTGACTTTAGGTTTCAGCATCCTCCATTATTTTGTTTATCCCATTGTGTGTGGTTTTTTTTTGGATAATCTCTGAGGCCCTTAGAAGTCAGGAAAATATACAAATATAATGCATGGCTAATCTGATGTTACACTTACTGTTGTATCTCATGATGTGTTTAAGAGAGTTGAGGTCAGATACTTTGGCCTGGTCTCTGCGGAGTATTTTGGCTCTGGGGCAGAGGTCATAGGAGAAGTCTTCTCCATATCTATTCCACATCACACCGTACCCACTCAGATCGTAGATATCAGCATGAAATGGTATGTTGTACGACGGCCAGTAACCTGCCAAATGTAACACAGTGAAGAAGGAGTGTGTCGTGACATATTGACAACAAAATCAACCATTCTAGATAAAAACCAAAAAAATATAGAAATATTCATAAAAACAGATGGATGTTGCCCCCCCCCCCCCCCGTACCTCTCCGTAAAGCTTGAGTCTGATCAGAGTGCGCCACCTTCCCAGGAATCTGCTCAACCACAGTCAGAGCTCCACTCTTGATACTGTGACCCAGAGAAACCCTGCTCAGGTCCACCACCATGTACTGGCTATTATAGGTACCTAAAATACAGACACATTAAACCCGACTGGCACAGGGAAACATTGTCACGTCTTCCATCGGCCTGGAGGATTTGAAACCAGTGGAAGAAACGAGGTTAACTTCCGGCTCTGGAGTTATTGGCTTGCACAGACAATAAATCCCTCACCTAACTCTATTTGAATGAAATGAAAACAAAGACCAATGTAAAGCAAAGGCTCCTGGGTAAAGAGCCTGCAGGCCACCACAACAGTTTTGCAGGAAGAGGAGTAAAAGAGCCGAGGCTGCTGGGTAATGAGAGGGCTGTCAGTCTGGAGAACACTCTGTCCCATTCTCCCCTGCCCTCCCCTAGCAACATGACGTGACAGATCAAACTGATGTGTTATAAAGAGGATAGTCTGGTTAAGAGTCTGATGAATCTATTTATGGAAACATGTCCTGTGAAGTTTTACAAAGTAAGAATTTTTGTTTCAGACCAAAGTTATTATTCTTGCCTTTCTGCAAGTCTTACGTTCCTCTTTCCTCTTTTTATACCTCTGTCCTGTCCCGTCTTTTCATTCTAACACACGTTTCTTCACTAAAGTTGAATTACAACAGTAAAAGTTAAATAGTGATGTTTGTACCATCTGATCTGATAAACATTTACGTCTAAGATCTCCACAAAATGTCCTGTGTGTCCTTTTTAATGCAAAAGCTTTAATACCTGACCTTCCCTTTCTCCCCAGGTTGACTTTGTGTTAACTGCTAACAAGCAAATCTTAGCATAACTGAACTTAGATGTTTAACACTGTAAATGTGTAATATCCTCATGTTAAAAATGTCATTTTGAACGTGTAAGAATGGCAAGATTAAGAATGGTAACATTCATTTTTAGCTCAAAACACAGATGGTAAAGCTTTACAAAGCTGCTCATGGTAGAAATAACGTATTTATTAAAGGAGTGAAGATAAAGTCCTATGAACTAGTCCCTGTTTTATAAAAACAGGTGATAGCTGAGTGCCTCCACAACTGGATTTTATATGTTTTTGAATGTTTCTCTTTGGGATTTGTTTGTTTTGTTCAACTGCCATTTTGCATGAAGATGCAAATCTCAAACAAAGACGACAAACAGGAAAATGGTAACAAAGAATTTCCTTGTATTTAAAACATTACATGAATGAATGGTCTAACATCTTCTATATAATTTGCATGTTTTTAAATGTTTAGCTGGCTACTACGTGTTCACGATCCATCCAGACTCTGTCCAGCATTTCTTTGGTTTTGATATTTTATGAGTGTGTCAACATTACAGTTATGCAAAGGATGATAAACGAGGGTTCACCTGAGTTGTATTTGGAGAAGATCTTGGCCCATTCCTCTCCGCTGTGTGCCAGGTTGTTGGCCAGGCGGACTCTCTGCCAGGCCAGCAGGCTGTGAGGGCTGAGCTGTGAGAACAGAGAGATGTTGAAGACACCAATGGAGGTCTGCGTCATCAGCAGGCCGCTCCCAAGAAGGTAGAAGTCATCCAGAGACATCAGGAATCCTGGAGGAGGAAGCAGGGGAGAGGGGGTTAAAGGAGAATGTTTCGTGGTAAATGTCAAAGAGTGGATGTTGGAAAGTCAACAAAGTTGTGATGATATTATTGCACTCAGTATATATGACTTTTTATCAGCAGTGGAAAGTGTTTTGACAGCTGTGATTACTGGTTTCTTGACGGATGTAGATTTTTAATCAAAATAAATCATCTTCATTTCACTCCCACAGTTCTCATGAAGTCATTTTCAGCTGAAGCAAGCTTTTGATTTCAGCAAATATACGCTCTGATGTACCCACACACTACCTGCTCAGCATCATAGAGCAGACAGACATTTAGAGAACGATTAGTAAGTCAGCTAGCTGGGAAACATAATGGGACTAATATGTAGCGAACATCCACCAAATGAACGGTCAACCCTCTTTATTAACAATAATGTTGCTGTCTGCTGGATGTGTAAATAAACTGTACGCTAGGATGTTTACCATAAGACTTCATTTGTCAGTGTTGTTCTCACAGCTTGTGTCTGCCCACAAGTGTCAAAACAATATTATAAAGTATTGTAGAACTCCTCAAAAGAGAGATTTTTTGATTCATTACTTTTTGCTGAAAGTTGAATAAGTGGGTTTAGTAATGTATTTCAAGACCTCCTGCTTAGCTTAGCATGAAGAAAGGAAGCTAAAAGCAGGCTTAACTCTACTCGCAGACAGAGCGGCTTTAGCAGTTTGTTTACAGGCCAAATAAAAGTGATTTTACATCTCAGTTTGACAAAAAAAAATTGGCAAATTTCCTAAATGATGAAAATATAGCTTTCAGTTGTTAAGAGAAATAATTCTAGTGTTGTCACGCTACTATCACTGCTTACGCTAGTGGTTTAACCACAGGTAGAAAAGAACTTCTGCTTATTTTAATAAAAATTCTAGCATAATACTACTACTCATAAAAGTATAAATTCTGCTGATGCTACTATAATGAATTAAATGAATAAGGAATACTGCTGCTGCTGTGATTAATAATATAATATCCATATGCAGAGGAATGTTCTCACCAGCCCTACATTGACTTTAACGTTAAGTATTTATATTTCTTCTTATCTTGGCCCAGATGCTGATGAACGTGTGTGTGTGTGTGTGTGTGTGTGTGTGTGTGTGTGTGTGTGTGTGTGTCAGGGAGAGGGAGAAAGCAGCTTAGGAGCTACAGTGGCAGGGCTGTTCTTCATCTCTTTTTTTTAATAAGGTGAAGTGATGTCCTTGGCCTCTAAAAATAGCCCTTTTCTAAAACCACTTGTGTTCTGATAGCAATGGAACCTTTAAGAGGATTTTTATGGTCTAGACCACACTGCAAATCTTGGCTCACAAATTTATAGAGTGTCCTCTGAGTTCACCGAGAGGAATACACTTAATACACCTCCGTTTGAGGTGTTTACACACTGCAGTGGATGTTTTTCTGGCTGCTGTGAATGAGCTGTGCGCTTAGTTGAAGAATTACTTTCAAGGGAGAATGTTCTTTGAGGATTTGGATTAAGTCCTAGCTATGTCACTGTTTCAATTCTCCAAGATGAAAATGAAATCATGTGGATTAACGACAAGCTGTTCACCTCAGCTCAGACCTTTAATAGGATGCTTTGCTTTGCTGTGCCGTGCTGTATGTTTACACACTCCTATTCAAATTTCAGCTCCATTATCTTTGTGTGAGTGTACATGTTACCAGGGTAGCTGCTGAACGACAACTTTCCAGTGGCAGCTTGTGTGTCAGACACCTTGAAGTTCCAGTGTTTATAGATGCGCATAGTGGCTGCATATGTGTACCAGCTTGAGTGGCCAAACAGCAGGTTTTCAAAGCCTGGAAGCACCTGAGACCATAAAGAGAGAGAGAATGGTGCTGAGATTATGGATGTCTAAATGTTATAATGACATTTAATAGTCATAACATGTAGCCTATGTTATCAAAAAAATTTAAATCACTACTGAACTGTTTTAACAACATGGATAGGCATAGGCTAATACTTTGATATACCATTAAATATTTTGAAGGCTAATGACATTGCCCGAGGCCTACACATTGTAGCCAACTCTATTAAGTGCTAATGAGCAAATGCCATGCTAAGGTCAAAAACAAATATGTTTTTTACACATTTAGATAGATAGCCTTCATGCTAGCATTAGCATTCAAAGCAAAGCCCCATTTGAGCCTTATAGTTGCTAACACGGCTGTAGATTTTCATTCATATTTGTAATGAACCAAAACCTAGCTATGTTTGTCATCATAATATGGACTTAAGTTAGGTGGTGAACATTGGAAATGTTAAACATCAGCATTAGCATTGTTACTGTGAGTGAGTTGACATGCTAGCTTGGCATTTCACTCAAAGCTGTTAACAGGGTTAAAGCGTGGTTATATTCATGTTAACCATTTAATTTGGTTGTCACTTGTCACAAAACTAAACTAAGCTTTGTAAAGATGGTAGCCTAAATCTTAAATATCAGCTTTAGAAGTTTTGTGTTGCCATGCTATAGCATTAGCATTAAGATCTGTTGAACCACATAGGTTGTGGGTTTCAGTTTTGGTAGGTACAGAAACCAAAACTTTATTTGTCATTCTTCATTTTACTAAAGCAGGTGGTAAACATTAATCACCAGTGTTGAACTTGTTGCCGTGCCAACATTAGCATTGAGCTAACACAGTGATATATCATTATAAAGAAAGACTGGATTTAAATTAAGTTGCTGTATTTAGTTGAATGAACAATTGCTGTTAGCATAACCAGATAAACCAACAATTTCACAATTTGATATTCTTCAAATCTTTTAATTTGTGATGAATCAGCCCTAACAGCAGCAGATGAAACTGTTATCAAATAATGGTTAATGTGACATTTTTAGTTAGTGGGCTCACTCTATTTACACTTTGTCTTTGTTTCCTGAATGGGTGTTTGTGGACAGGAAACGGTTCTCCTCGTAATAGCCTTTTATCCTCCTTATTGACACACTGAAGAAGAGGGAACCCCATGCACAAGGACCCACAATAAAACGAATTAGGCCTGCTTTCAGACCTCCCAAGTTCTCCTTCACTGCTGGAGCCAAATGAGCTTGGCCTAACCTTGATGAGAGCGGTGCAGTGGCCCATTCCTGGCATCCCGAAAGCACCACCTCCTGTGGAGGAGTTGGAGCGAGGTGTCAGAGCTGGGACGAGGTCCAGGAGGTCTCCCACGCCATTCAGAAACTGGAGAGCAAACGCTGATAGAGGCTTTGGAGGAAAAAGAGAGAGAGCAAGTGGTGGAGATGAAATGATATGATACTGTGGCAACTTTCTCACTTACAAAAAAAAATAAACAAACAATAAAAAGTGCAATATGTACACACCTCCATGTGTTTGTTTTTGGCCCACTGTGCAGCTCCAGCATGGAGCCCATCCAGCTGGGCCAGGATCAGTCCCAAATGTTTCCACAAGGGGTCGCTGGATCTCTTCAGTTTCACCTGTTCTCTGGCCCACTGGTCTTGTTTACTGTGGAGCATCAGAGAGCCTTCTGGTTTCTGTTACAGTTTATGAACAAGTGCAACTGGTTGCTTCTTAAAATCAGCCGCCAGCGCAACTCAACTCAGAATTACAGTAATCACTGCTACATGAATTTCATTTATAAAAAAGGTACAGACCTCTGTTGAACAAATAATAAACTAAACAGAAGAAGCAAGCAATAGGTCATTCAATTATTTCTTGTACATTTCTACCTTAAAAGTATGAATATTAATACAAATATTGAGTATTTTAAGATTTATTTTTTGGCTTTTTCTGCCTTTAATGGATAGATAGGACAGTGGATAGAATCAGAAATCAGGGAGAGAGAGTGGGGAATGACATGCAGCGCCACGAGCACCCCAATATTGAGTATTTTAAACAAAATTGCCTGATTAGTTATGTGAAAGAAAATCAAAGACAAACTATGGCAACTTTAATTAATTTCTTTCCTTTCTTGCCAGTTTTATAATTTGTGATTTATTGTGATTTGTTAGAGGAATTGAAGAACTCTGGAGTGTAAACAGTAAATAGGTTTACCAAAATGTGAAGAAAGTTGCTTCTTTGTGTTAAACAAAATGTGACTAACTGCTCTTTTTTTAAACATGTATTCAATTGAAAACAAAGTACAACAAATGTATCTATTAAAATGGAAAACATTACTTGTATTTTTGTAAATAGACTCTGCTTTTGATGCCTGCACCCTACTTTTGAAATGTGGCTGTAGTTTGAGACTTTTCTGTCTTTAAATGGAGGTTTTATCCTGCAGCGGGAACAACAGAAACAATACCTTAAAAACCTCCTCAGGGGGCTCAAGACCTTCTCGTCCTTTATGAGTTGAGGGTACATGTTGTAGTAGTGAGGAAACATCTGTCTGAAGAGAAAGCATAAGAAAGGTGGGAATAAATTTTGTATGTATCTTTGAGGATTTTGTGTTTATTGTTGATATTTAATGTTATTTCATTTCACTTTCTTTTATTTAGTTATACTTTTGTACATAAAGAGCAAAGTTCACCAAGGTCAAATGATCTGTGTGTGTAAGCATACCTGGCCAATGAAGCTGATTCTGATTATTTAATACTCAACAATCTAAATTAAGGCTCGGCTATTATACTGTCAACACTTAAATTATAATAATAATAATAATAAAGTTTATTTATAAAGCACTGATAAAAAACAGAATTACAAAATGCTTTACAAAAAATACTAATCCCAACAATAAAATACACAACACAAAGATGAATAACTAAAACAATGGTGGATTAAAGGAGATAAAGCGAAATAAAAACAACAATCATGGATAAAACACAAAAACTACAAGACAGCCTCTTGAGAAACATAAGTCTTTAATCAGAAACACAACCATATGCTTAACATCATCACTTATATTTGTTTATTTCCCTTTTATGTAACCAAGTTAAACTTTAATTGTAAAGAATAATTTAACTATTCATCGTTTGTCTGACAGCTTTTATTGAAATTTCTGATTTACATTTTTCAGTGTAATGAAGCTGCATATCTACAAATTTGATGGGTTCAAATGAGAACTTTTCTGATGAAAAAAAGCACGAAGAACTCCTTTATAAAGATTAAAATATTTCTCAAACTTTTTAAGCTATAGAAACTAATTAACTCCCATATAACACAACTTAACACAGACTTTTATTCTTTGAAGGTGACTTGGTCCTCTGGGATCTGTTATAGATTATACTCGTTCTGAAGCAGAATGATTTTTGTGACGTCTTCTGATTCTGACTCAATAGACCTCAGACATGAGTCGGTAAGGCATTCAGGTGTGTTTTTGAAGACTGTGAACTACTCACTGACTCTGTTGCCTCAAAGAGATTTAGTTCAAAATAGTTTATTGATTGTTTATTTCACAACGACACATGTGACACTCACCCAGCAGTAAGATAACCCTCCAGGTACCCAGCCAGGAAGAAGGTGGTCTCGTCGTGCTGCGGGTTTCCTCCATAACCTGCACTGATCTCCAAGACGCCCCATCCAGTGAGAAGCAGAGTGTCATTGAAGTACCCGTAAGCTCCCCCCTCTGTCTCCATCACCCCCTCCTTCAGGATCACACTTTTCTGGGCAGCATCCCAATACACAGTGGCCTCTTGGAGCTCTACCATTGTAGGAGGATGGACAGGGTCACAGGGTTGAGGTTGAATAACATGCATTATGTAGAATAAGGTCACCAATACAATGAAATATAAGGAAAACACAAACACACTTAAAACAGAGAGCCTAACCCTAAACAGACTTCTTTAGCTGCTGTAACGAAAAAAAATATCCCCAAATGGGGATCAATAAAGTTCATCTTTATGTTTTATCTTTATTTTATTTTTACATATTTGTATTTAGGCTATTGCTTAATTAGTTTCTGTCAAAAATATTTTTTTTACATAGGCTACTCACATTCGTTTCATATTGAGTAAGCTGTAGCTACTTACAAGTAGGCCAGAATAACTTTACAGTTTTCAATCAATAACTCTCCAGTTTGAAACTAGATTAAATTTATGGTTACGTTTAAACATTGGCTACAGCGTTACGAATAAGTGTTTATCCACCAAATAATGGATAAGGCTAAATATAAACCGCAAACCCTTTCAGATCCGTATAGGCTACTGTTTTGGAATATCCGGGATAATAATATGGTACCACATTTAAAATTAAATTGTTGGAATAGAAGACAAAAAAACTATTATTCTTTAAATCCTATCACTACTATCAGTACTACTACTATAGTCGCCACCGTGAGCTGTAGGCCATCTGTTTATCAAATTCTCCGTTTCCGTAGATTTTAAACAATCAATCTTCCATTTTCATCAGGAGTTTTTTTTTCTTCCAAAATTGAATGGATTTAAATTTTCTTTCCGTCATGAAAAGAGAGACAAGAATGGTACTCACGGTAAGTTCGCACCGATGCAGCCAAGTAGGTCAGCAATAAGCACAGTTTGGTTCTCTGCTTATCCATGACGGCCGATGTTTTCCTGCGCTTCTCTGCCTTTCAAGTACTTGAGTAACTGTTGCTGAACCATTTAGTCTACTACAAACAACGACGGTGATAACGAGTGGAGATTATCAAGTGCATATTGACCGGAAGCTTTTGCAATTACTTTAATTGCTTAAATTGTGCAACCACCGGTAAATAGCTTTAGATTCGACAACTTTTCGTAGACGGGGAAAAAGCAACCACCCCAGATGGGACTCGAACCCACAATCCCTGGCTTAGGAGGCCAGTGCCTTATCCATTAGGCCACTGGGGCTGTCTGTGGAACGGGCATAGCTAAATGATTTTTATAGATTTATTTAGACTGCCTGAGTTAAT
The DNA here is from genome assembly GCF_963930695.1 of Labrus bergylta. Lineage (NCBI taxonomy): Eukaryota > Metazoa > Chordata > Actinopteri > Labriformes > Labridae > Labrus > Labrus bergylta. The sequence goes on along the minus strand of NC_089215.1, from coordinate 19,351,177 downwards.
TCAGTTTTGTTTTAATTGTTGGGTTTGCTACTTTGTGCTTAGTTTTCACTGTGTTTTTCATTATTTCAAACAACAAACAAAGTGCAACAATAGAAAAGCTTCAAAAGGCCGAGTGACGCTATCGCCATGGTGATGCGTCTGCGTTTAACGGACGGATCCATTATCTCTGTAGAAAAGGGGTATTTATGTTTTCGTAATGCAACATTGACTATTAGAATTTGCATAAAACTCCCGAGAAGAATACTTGAGCACCAATCAATATTCGAATATCTTAAACGTATGTAATAGACAAATAATGACAAAAAGAGTGACGCTATAAACCTATAAACCTGATTTATTCAAGAGTAGTGTCTACTTTAAAAAACATGGTACCTTCGCACTTGCGCAGAAGAATAGAAAATGGCTTAGCTTGGAGACAAAAAAAATCATCTACCCCGTGAGAATTTAAATAATTAGTCTGTATGGAGGTAAATATATGAGCCACATATTTTCAGTGACACAACAACTACTAACCCATCTGTGAAGCAGTCAAGAGTTTCGTTTAAATGTAAGGTATGAGTAGTACTCACAGTTAGTGAGTGTTAGCCACTTAGCATTAGCTGATAACGTAGCCTACCATTAGCAACGACAAACACACACACACGGTGCCTGCTCGATACTGATGTTTATAAAATAGTAATGCTGATTTGTGTTAACCACCATTTAAACAGGACCTTAAAAGATCTCTAAGGATGCCGCTCTTTGGAAACACATTCAGTCCGAAGAAGACTCCACCTCGCAAATCTGCTTCTCTGTCCAGCCTGCACACGGTGAGTTTATTAAAACACTGTTCTTTAGTTGTGCTAAAAGTCTACATGCTTTGATGTAGTGAGCAAATGTCAAGTAAAGCAAACTATTAAAAACAATCATGTTTCAAATACTTATCAAATTCAACCTTATTGAGAGGATGCACCTTGAGGAGGATCATAACTTGTGGACATGTTTTGGGATAACTGAGATGTGTGGTCTCTTGTAGTTGGATCGTTCAACAAGGGAAGTGGAGCTGGGTCTTGAGTATGGCCCTCCTGTGATGAACATTGGAGGTCAAAGCTGGAAGTTTGACGAGGGACAGTGGATAACAGGTAATGATGACATGCTGGGACTGCTTTTAAAGTTTAAGTGCAAAACTCTTCATGAATCTTGCTTTTCTACGTGAAACGTTAAATGATGAATCACTTCTGGTATTTTAATACAATTCTACAATTCACTTAGCAGACGCTTTTATCCAAAGCGACGTACATCAGAGAGTAAGTACAACACAAGCAAGGATCTAGAAAAAAGGGAACAATGTCAGTCAGAGCAAACGATCAGCTTTGAGTCTGATTGGACACACAGGTGCTGACAGGAAGTGACCAGAGGCAAAGCACAACATTGACGGCAGTTCTTGAGAGCTCTAATCAGTATAGAAACCATCTTATAAGTCATCGTTATCAAACAAAAACAGTTGTCACAATCATCGTCATCAATGATATGGAGACCATCATCATTAAGTTAGTAGGTATTCATGAAAGAGCTGGGGCTTTAGCTTTTTCTTAATAGCCAACACATCATTCAATCTGGTGTCTTTTGGTTTTTGTCTCACCAGAATCTGGCGGAAATGCATCTGGTAGAGAATTGCAGCGTCTTAAGAAAAGAAATGTTCAGCTGGAGGAAGAGAACAACCTCCTGAAAGTAAAGATTGAAATTCTCTTGGACATGGTAAGAATCAAGCAGCTATTTATGCTCTTACATTCCTAGGTAATATAGACTATGCCTCTTTATACCCTGAGGTAGAAATACTAACGTTGACCTTCTTCTGAAACACCAGATGCAATGTTTTTTTTATAATCCTCTGTTTGCATTAGTAAACAGGGAAATCAGTTCTTACTTTCTGGCTCCATAATCATGTTTGTAAAATTGTTTAAAACACAATCTCACAATGCTTTGCTCCCATTTAAAGTATTGTGTATTGGATTTTAGTTCTAAACGTAATTACCATTTAAATAGTAGATGCATTTTTGTGTTATACCAAAGCTGATGAGTAACCAATATTTAATCTTCCAATGAAGTTAACAGAGACAACTGTTGAATACCACCTGATGGAGAAAGAAGTGGAAGACGTAAAGACTCAACATCGACGGAAGAAATGACTGATCTGATTCCTTTTTTATAGGACATGTTTTCATGTTTGTAGTTTGTTAAAGAGAAAATGTTACTTTGCTTTTTGCTTCTGTTTTATGTTTGACAAAATAAGTAAAAAATATTATAATTTGCTAATCATTTCTGTCAGGTCTCTGTCTCGCTTGTGTTTATTGTTGGTACCGCTGAATACGACTAAGTGACTATATTTTTAGGCTCTGTTCTGCATTTACTTTATAATAACAAATCGGAAAAACTGTACACAGTATATTTTATAAGGTTTTTTATTTTAAGGTGACATTTCTTGTATTCACTGTTATTTTTTATTCAATTAAAAATAAAATCCACCACTCTGGAGCTGTTTTTCTTTTCACTCAGAGCTTTTAGAATATAAATCTAACCACTTGTTTGATTAACACTTTACTAACACGCTCATTAGAAGACAACAACATCCAAATCAGTGTTTATAACATTAAGCACAAAAGCTTGTGAGCAGTAAGATTATCAGTTCTCTTCATATTTTTTATTTTACCATGGCAGTAAAACAAGCCTGAAAAAAAGTAATTTGAAGTAGCATCTACTCGCTTTTTGCAGCAAAATAATTGACAATTATATAATTGGATATATTGCATATATTGTATGCTTTAGTATCGTTTGTATACCAAACACAGACAGAATGTTTTGTGGTTTTAGTATCCACATTGCCTTTTTTCTATTACACGGTAATATAGATAGTATAAAAGTTATGATGTGGTGATCATGCTTTTTCTTTATACAATGTAGTTCAGAGTTCAATTATTTCTGTATTGCGTCTAAGTTCTCGAGGTAAACGATGTCTGCTGCTGACATTATCAATCTCAATTCAGAGTTCTGCCATTGCGTTGAACGGTCTCTTAAGCTAATTGGTAGATTCACCTGTCATTCAAACTGTCAGTGCACTGATTGGTTGAACTATACTTACTGCGCAGGCGTAGCTTGTGATGACTCAATGCAGCGTTTTGGTAACTGTGCTGCCGACAGCGGGAGAGACGAAGGAGTTTTTAGCCTTTTCTTCCAGCACTTTAAACTGTTTGTATTTTGCTGTCACAGTATTTATTGATAAAGTAGCCGGCTTAATCCCTATAAACTTCATTTTTCACAATGCCTCGAGGTGGTAAGTATTATGCTGAAGGTTCATTTTACATGCTATTTTTAGCAAGCTAATTCAAGCTAGCCAGGTGTTAGCTGAAGTAGTGTGAAGTCCCGTTGAACTCTCACATGCTTAGCTTTTAGCATGCTAACCGGTTAGCAGGTTGTTTTTGCGAGTACTAGAGCCAAAGGAAAGCAGTGGATATCAAATTTAGCTGTGGTGACTATTAACAGTCTTGCTATGGACACAGTTACTGTCTTATTGTTAGTAAATGTGTCTGTTTAAGACGACCTGAGTGGTCACATTATTTATGTTGCACCGCCAGTACCATGTGCACATTAAACCACCTCTAGTCAATTCAGTGGTTATCAATATAATACTAAATTAATCCTAATTGTTACTGTTATTACTTGTTTTACACGTTTTTTTTATTATGTATAATACTCTTTCGTATTTGGCTCCTTTTTCGACCATGTCCTCTTAAAATCATCAGTCATGACGTTTGCAGGTGGGAACTGGCCTACAGTGAACTTTGTGTGTGTCATTTCCCAAAACACACTGTCTGCCCTTTCAACAACATGATAGCTTAAATGTAGAACTCTAAAATAACTGTTGTTGGTCTTGCCTGGCTTGAATCTCAGTCTCATTACCCAGAGTTTGTAAGGTACAGAGGGTGTATGTAATAACAGCAACACCTGCACCACATCATTTCATCCAATGTTGCATCCCCACCATCAAAGTGTTCAGTCCACCTAGTAGTCTAAAAAAAAAAAAGCTTAATCACTATTTATTCAAGGGCCACATTTTTTAAACATATTACATTGTTCAGTATTTAATTTAATGTGTGTCTGTGAGAAATTATTTGGAAATTCTAAGAATCTTTGTAAATTGAAAACTTGGTAAAGCGATTGGTTACAGTTTTCATTACCATTAATGCCTCAAATTATGTTTTAGGAAAAAGGAGCCACAAGGGCAGAGGGAAGCAGTTCAGCAACCCTGAGGAGATAGATCGTCAGATGAAAGCACAGAAGGAGCTGGTGAGCAAAACTCCTTTGTCAAAAAACAAGTTTGCTTACGTGATGTTACCATTACAATAGTACTGATGTGGTTGTATGTTTACAGGAAGAAAATCCTGGTGCAGAGAAAGGGAGCGCTTCAGAGTCTGGCGATGAGAGCAGCAGTGAGGACGAATCCGATGTGAGTGAGGGGAGGAGTTTAATGTTGACATCAATTGGGGATTTTTTTTTTTAATGAACAGTTAAATATGTTTTTAAAGGATAAAAGAAAGTTGATTATCAAGATCCCCAGCCTGTGCCTTTATTAACCTACATAAGGCTTTTGGTTTCTGTCTCACTGATCTTACAAATGTGTTACTTCTTGCACACAGTCTAGGAAGAGGAGTGGAGTGGAGGGGCTTATAGAGATAGAGAATCCAAACCGTGTATCTCAGAAGAGCAAGAAGGTGGCTGAATTAGACGTCACTGCTCCTAGAGAGCTGTCTCGCAGGGAAAGGTGGGTTCACACACAGTCAATGAAGAAAGGAATGTTGGTATTTCAAGTTACTGTATTTTTTCAGCATCCCAAATTCTACAATGTCTTTTACCGTGGTTGCTCTCATCAGTTTTTCAATACATTTTCCTCAGCAATACTAATTGTTATGTGTATGCCTCCTGTTGTCTCTGTCAGAGAGGAGATAGAGAAACAGAAATCAAAGGAACGCTACATGAAGCTACATCTGGAGGGGAAGACTGAGCAGGCCAGGGCCGACCTGGCAAGACTGGCCATCATCAAGAAAAATAGAGAAGATGCTGCCAAGAAAAGAGATGAGCTCAAGAAAGGTGAGCAGACAGAACAACTGACACAAAGTGCCATTCATGAAAGCTTTAAGCGACTTCATCACTTCTGGCTGTTAGATTGTCTTTGATTTATCAAGTTAACTCTGCTTTTCTTTAGATTATCTTCAGTTTAGTACAGTTTATAAAGTAGCTCTACGTTTTAGTAACTTAGCAACCACAAAGAACAACAGAGTCATAGCAACAGGTTTGTTTCTGTGGTGGGATCGTCAATGTGTTAAAGATTCTGATTGTGACATGATGATCCAGTAACCTCAGTTTAGCTTAAGGATTAGTTTGAAAGACTTGTCCATACATGTTCTGTATTATGTTCCAATATGTAAGGCCAGAAAATCCCACTAGCCATCTAAAAGATTCACACAATTGTTCTTCTTTTAAAAGTCATAGTGTGGAAGTTTTTACAATATTTAAACCCAAACCTTCCAGTCTAATCTATGTTTTTCTGTGTTTCTTATTTCAGAAAAAGAAGTTGAAGATACTAAATCAAAGCGCTAGTCCTTCACCTTCAAGCTTCAACATGCACTTCAGTCTCCGAGGGAAGAAGAGAGAAGGAGATCTGGAGGAGGAGAACGGGTAGGGGACCAATTTGAGTGGCGTAAGATCAGGGTGGCTCCTGAACTCCTGTCCCTTATATCAGATCAGAGGGGTGTGGGATTTCCATGACCGTGTTGTCATGACAGGGAAAACTGGCGGAGCAAAGCAAGATGAAGAGGAATGCACCATTTGGGATGCCTTTACGTTTTCTTCACAATCCAAAAGAGGAGACAATTGCAGGTTTTCCAAGTGCTTCACTCCCTCTTTCTTCTTCTCCACCGACTATGGTTTTAATTCTAAAGCTGCTGAAGTTATTTCCTTTCCTTTCGATTCATACATCTTTACCTATTACAAGTTAAGTAAAAGACTTGACAATATTACAGTGAGCGTGCATGAGGATTTTTTTGGGTGCTTTGCTTTTCCTTCCATCTCAACCGCTTTGTACAAAGCCAAATCAGACACAGATGGAGACACGAACACTATATAGATGAAAAACGGATATATAGGAAATATACAGTGTAGTTTAGAATTTGTGGATATATTGCACAAAAAATTGACTAAATTTTTCAAAAAAACGAATCCTGATTTCCAAACGTGTCAAAACTTTTGCTTTTCTACCTGTTTCATCTTTCTTCCAGTTTTGGGTTTTTCCTCGTTTTGAGCCATTTTTCAAATTTACAGCTGGAATAATTCGGTGTCCCCCTACCACAGTACGTGTAGACGGTTGAATATTTTACATCTTTTGATTTGTCATTGTCCCCATCTACAAATGTACACTGCTCACTTGAATTATGTCATTGCTATAATTTCAAAAGTGTTTCAAAAAGTGTTTTGTACTCTCTTTTCTCAAGGCACTTAGAATTTTACTTGAATTGCCTAAAATAAGCATTTTTTTTTTTTTTTAAGTTGTTGAACATCAGTGCTGGAAAGCAGTAACTGTGGCCTTGCCCTGTTTCCGATGGGATCCTCGGTGGTTCTAACGGACGGGTTGTGTCTTTTGTTGCCTTTCCAAAGTTTACACAAGACCAGTTCACTGTCTTTCTCCTGCAATTAAAGTGCTACAAAGAACCAACACAGAGTTAGTTTATTAGGTACACTTAGAATGTAATGCGATCACGTACCAGCACCACTATTAACAGTCTTCAAAAATGATCAATTTAAAGTGAAATGTAACATTTTAGCAGTGGGAGGATTCACAGCATGGTTCTTGTATCGCTTCGACTGCACCGGTGTTCAGAACAAACTGGTAACTCAGGATGTGGGGGACTTGGACAAGTCTTGGATCAGGAAAAATGGTATCCCCTAAAAGATAAACATAGATTAAAGAATGAACAGATGAAACCATAATAAGAAATGTAGCTACAGCTTTAAAAGAAATAAATTCTTCAAGATTTTCATCATGTATTTGAAGTCATTTTTAAGAATAAATTCATTAATAGATAACTGACTATGTTGTGTTTTATATTCAAATTGTTCAGAATTATATTTTGTATTTCTATAACCAGCACTTCCCTCAAACAGCTGGAGCTAGGAGAATCTGTTGAGACAAAAACTGATGCTATGGCAGAAGACTTTTGTCTTTAATATCGTAAATTATAGTCAAATCTTAAATTATTACGGAACAGTTTAAACTGTCGGGCCGCTCCACTGATGTTGTTCTGTGCATTTTTTGGTTTCAACCACTAGATTGCAGCATCTCACAGGCACAGCGTACTCCTGGAACAGTTTGCTCTGGACTACCAACATCTAAAGAGGGATGTTCAGCAATCAAAGTGTAGCTGGATACTGTTCAACAATACAATGTTAACCTTACACAGATTACCAGATGTCAACAGAAACATGTGAGCATTTACTGAGCTCGGGACACGGACATGCAAAGCTTTTTCCTCACACATATGAAGAACTTTAAAACAGTTTTACGTTGACTAAATATTTAAAAGTAGGCTCCCTCCATCTTATCCTAAATGTCAAATTTTCATACCAACACTTTGGAAGAACACAGGATCACAACTGTGCTCTTAAAGACAATGAAAGATTTGAATAAGAAATAAACTGATTTATTTCAAACTGAATCAAGTTTAATAATCATGCACGCAGTCCTTCAGACGGAGGCACCAGGCTCAGCCTTTGATTTTTTGTATTGGTTGACTTAAAATGAACAATTTAAATTTTTGTCAAACCATGCAAACAGCAGAGTGTAATTGTCAAAAGATAAAATACCTTTTAAATAGTCTGATGAATAAGGGTTTATTTACAATAGTTGTGTTTTGTTACATATTGATAATACATTTTTTGCTTAAGGTTTTTTTTATGTTGGGTTTAAAAAAAATTATTTCAGAAAATGAGTGAATACAGACAATATTTAATCTTAACAATAAACTTAATTTCCTGTTTGAAATAGAGACATGAACATGCAGAATGTTCACCTGCTTTAGGATAAACTTGAGTTTTTCTCGCTGTAAACCAAAAATTAACTCTTAAGGCTCAAACTACTGTCATATTTTACCTTTACTAAAAATAGCAGCTTTCAAGCCATAATGAAAAAACAACCCGTTAATTATTTGTGTCTCAGCTGCCCAGCATGGCAAACAGATCAACGTCAGGGACTCGCTTGTGGCTAGCTAGCCCCATTAGCATTTTTAGTGGCTGAAGAGCACAGATAAGTGAAAAAAAATCACTTTTATTCACAAGGTAACAAGAGGCATAATACAGTGAATAAAAGAAGTTGATATCTATGGTAAACTGTGGAGGAAGAAGTTTGTTATGAATCCAGGATAAAAGGTCCCTCAGTGGAGTTTGTTTTTCAGGATTAACTGACAGGATTAATGTTGTGATTGATCAATCTGTGACACGTTTTATAGAAAGCTGTGCCTCCATATCTGCTGGCCTTAAAGTGTTTAACGCCGCAGCAGGAAATCAGAGGCCTGCGAATAGCCACATTCTGATATTGACTATTTAAAACTAGATGAAGAAAAAAAAATTTTTTTACAGCCACCATTGGTGACAGTTTCCTCTTTTGGCCTTTTCACATCCTTTTAATTCTTTAACACACAGCGTCATTGTTATACACCAACATGCTAACATGTAGTGCTGGAGGGGGGTCTAAGTATTACTCACTCAAAACACACCCATGACTCCAATACTGCTGATTTATGATGTTAAAGGGATGTTAATCTGCTATTGCTAAACAACTTTGCCTCTGGAAAACTGATTGAAAAAATACTGTACCATTTAAATCCCAGCCTCTCTCGAAGTCTTAACGCTAAATCAATCATTCTACACTATGAATACATGTAGTGTTGTCTTCATCAAATAACTTTTAAATCATAGTGTTACAGTCAATCGTCTCAAAATCTCTCTTCCTCCACACGACTGACACGGTGTGCAACTTCCTCATTCACTGTCAGTATTAGACGTGTCTTCAGAGCACGCTTCTGAAACAAGAACAAGACCGACTGCCAAAACACAAACACCTACAGAGACGAAGCTGAACCGTCTGTATCATCTTTCCTTGATGAAGTAACTCGGCTGTGACTTGGTGTGGAGGTTTTCTTGGTCCGGATTTCTTGTGAGGCTGAGTTGGACGGAGGTGATCAGCTAGAAACGCTGCTTTGACTCCGCTGCCAGCATGCTCCGGCAGTCTCTGAGCATCCTGAAGCAGTTTGGCTCTGCAGCAAAGTAAGTGATTTGTGCTCTCTTATATTACTACTTTGAAAATGTAATAAGCCACTTTAAGACTTTCTCTGACGTAAACTAGACTCATCGGACTCCCAAGACCTCATGTGAAGCCCACAGTAACGTTTCCATGTAGGATAGGTTTTCAGTGTATTGATTAACATTTAGGAATCATTTCATTCCGGTCAAAGCAGTAACAATGAACCTTAGTTTAAAATGTAATGTATCTATTTATAAATATTGAAAGAATAACTATCACAACCTTCATCTTGTCAATCTAAATTTGAGTTTATAATCAATAAAATTCACATTTAATCAAGAAAGGACGCTTTGAAGTTTTCCCCACTTCCAGTTCCTCGGTCTGGTATGACCAGTAGACTATTGTGGCTGATTGTCAGATTTCTCTATTGCTGTAAGGCTGACTCACTTTGCTTGAGTAGTTACCCATTTCCTCTAATTGTTTCTTGCCCATTAGAGTGGTTTTAGTTTAACAGAAAAGGTACTCTCATTTAAAAAATAAATTCTACAGCACATTATCTTCCCCAGTATCAAACCTTAAATGGATGATTCCAGTTATAAAACCTTAACCCTTTTACACCAACAGACTTACAAAGGCTGTGTCTCACTACCTGCTGTAAAGGGCATATGTACATCTCAGTGCTGTATTCTGCTTTTGGGAAATGTTGAGTTAACATCGGTTTCTGAGTTCTCGTTTTCTTGGTTGCAGACAGTGTTGTACAAGTGTGGTAAGCTGGAACACCACAGTCTCTGGTTCCTCTTCAAAGTAAAGAATGCTGTTTGGGGTTTGAGGGAATCCTGAGGTTCATACATGAGAGCCAAATAGATTCAGCACACCTCCGAGGAACAAAATAACTCAAGGCTCTAAAATACGTTGGCAACACGGTTTGTCAAGGCAGTGGTTATTTATCAGTGTTTGTAGATTGCACCAGGTTCATGAGTCGCCTGCAGCTTGTCTCTGAGCTGAACATGCGGATAACTGCTGATTTAGATAGATAGTATCTGCATTATAGTGACATATGCAAAGGAGCTGTTGACCAAATTATACATCCACACGCTGTCTGTCTTTTTTTTGGTAAAAACCTCCAAGCACGAGGCTTCAACAAGTGAGTACGTTTGTGTTTGCAGGAGTCTGCACACTGGTTTAATAATAAACCCACACAGCGTGCATTTGCAGCACTGAACTTACCTCAGCAACTTCTCACCCAGTTCACAGTTTCTATTTGCACTAAATCTATACATATAAAATGAATGTGTAAAAAAAAAAATGTAGAAGCCTCCACATACTCAATAAAAATTACATCTACAATATCTTTTCTATAAAGCCACATTTTTTAAGTGTAATACCCAAAAATGCCTCTACAAGGATTTGGCTGTATCACATCTTTGTGTAACTGCAGTAAGGGAATAACCCTTTATTATTTAAGCACTGAATGACACTTAGAATCAGTTAAGAGATAAAAAAAAACCCTCCACAAATCACACACTTCTTTCCTACTAAAGCATACATCCTCTCACATGCTTCGATGTAACTTTACTGCCTTTGCCCTTCTCTTTACGCCCCAAAAGAAAAAGTTGAAACGAGTGAGAGAAAAATAAAGGAACTGGTGTGAGGTTGAAACACATGGGGGAATTCTACTCGACTTTGTGTTTTGAAACGTCACATGTTCACTGGAGGAAATAAGCAACACCTTGGAAGTGCTGAAGCTCATCTGACTTCTCTACAAACATGGGCTGGGTTTCCTTTTTCTGTGACAGAAGCTCGAAGATGTTCTCAGAGTTGCAGAGGAGTTTGCTGCACTGCGTGTCAGCCCCCTCTCTTTTCACAGACCTTGTTCAGATGTAAACCACAGCTGCAGCAATCACATGCCAGGTTTAGGTTTCTGGCTTTGTGTTGCATGTCAGTCAGGCCTAAAAATGTTCTTGATAGAAAAGCCATCAGTTATACTGAGAGCTCAGAGTAGAAGAAGTCTCAGTGTACAGTGGCATACAGGACAATAGTGGAGTGTTTTTGATGGGTTTCTTTTCAATATGTTATAAATACCCCCAGCCCGGAAATGCAGCCAAATAGATTTCAAAATGTTAAATAGAACTAATTTATACTTTGTGTGAGCTAACGTGGAAATAGTTATTTTGTCAAATTAACATAACGTTTTAAAACATTTGTACTCTCTTCATGTTATTCCTTTGTACCATTTTAAATTTGTTACTGACATGAGTGTCATCTCAAGATGCCTTCATTATTAAAGACAGATCTGATCAAGACAACCAATGCATTGACGAAGAAAAACATAAATCATAAAAAGCAAATGGTTGTCAGTGAGTGGTAACAATGAAGACAATTGTCTAATCTGCGTACAGAAGTTTTAATTATTAAGAGCATCATTAACATTGATGTAAGAAAAGAGGGGGTCCTTTAACAGGGCCATGTGGCACACCTTTGGTGAAAAGACCTGGCTACTTGCTATGAACATCATCAAGCTTTTTTTAAATTATGTTTTATTTGTCAAAAACATTAACATTGTTTCCTCTAAAAAGTAATATGTATGATTTAACAGCCGCATTGAAGAAGCAAAAAAGAGGTTAATGCTAATATATGAAAAGAGCACACGTTTGAAATGATTTGATGAAGGAATGGTTAAACGACAAATGTTTATTCCCTTCCTTGCTGAGAGTAATTAATGGAGAGATGTGTGTCTTTCACAAATATGATGCCAGTAGTAGCATCCAGTTATCATAATAAAGCATTAAAACTGGTAACAGAAAGAAGTCACACAAAAAATTTATATCATAAGTTTTCTTTTATCAAAGTTTAAGTTGAGTTAGTTTAAGATATGAATTGAGAGAAACACAGTGTCAGTGAGTTTGAGACGTGCTGGTAGGTGGATTTTGTTGTAGACTGTTCATGGGGTTTTTATTCAAATTATTCCATTTATATAACTCAAAACAAGAGAGAAAATAAGTCGTCGTTGAATTGTCACATTTTGTATGCAAGTCCAGCTACACAGACCAACCACCTCATGGTTGAATGTTTAAATGTTGGTCTATTTTCTTGCTTTTTTAAGGCCGATTTCACAAAATGAAGTTCGGTGAACTACCGGTACTGTAGGTGAGATTCAGGGGTGAAGTTGCAACATTGTTGTATTTAACACTTTGGTTCAGTTTGTGTTCACACTGCACTTGTGAAGTGCACCAAAGCCTGCCAAATGTGTACGGTAGCCCCCCACCACAAGTTTGGGCTGTAGCCTTCTAATGCTGACCTATGACCCTGAAGCTAACAACAGGACAGTAGAAGAATGGCATCTCGCAGAGTGCCACAGTTTTTGTATTTTGATCTATAAAATAGAGATAAAGTTACATTCCCTTGGAAGTGAGCCAAGACCCCCGTTTTCAAGCGGACCAGAGTTAATTTTAAATGGACCAAACAGCTCAGGTGTGAGTGCACCTTAAGTTTGATTTAATTGAAAACTTTTCTCAAACTTTCAACCCTGTGTTGAGTAAACGATAAAACACAGTAATAATCCTCTCAAGCCTATCAACTGATGATAAAATAACAAATTAAATAGTTTAGTGGCAGACATAGAAATGTTATATGTTTTAAATGTTCCTAGTGTTGAAACCATAGTTGTTTGTTTACACTTTCACTAACCAACACTCAATCCACTTCTTCAGGTCACAAGATGCCACCGAACTTCTACATGAAGATCTGGTCCTGGTGAGGGGAAAATCACATTTCATCCCTACAGTTTTTAATTCTGTTATGAATGAATTATTAGCAACAAAGCATCACTGTATAACGTTGTTTATTTGTATAATAAAGACAAAACACATCAGACTCATTTTACAACTTATTACCACAAAGTCCGTTATCTTAAAATAAACAATCAATGACTTTAAAAGTGTTAAGCAAATTGACATAGTGATACTCTCATGAGACATCAGACACCAACACATTGACAATCTTTGCTGCTGGTGAACCGAGCCATAGTTTCAGCTCTAATCATTACCGTGTTTCTCTGACTGAATGAAGGTGGAGCAGCGGGTGGAGCCGGCCAAGAAGGCAGCTCAGGTCCTTCACAAGAAGCTGCAAAGCTGCATGCAGAGTCAGTCTGGACTGGAGGCTGAAAAACGAATGGTACTGAAACATAGAGGACAATGCCAAGAACGTTTAATGATTACTGGCAGTCGATGGTGGGGGAAATCTCAGATCCTTTACTTAACAGTAAAAAGTCTCTGTTACAAACAAAACTCCTGCATTGATTTATACTAAAGTAAATAAATGGTGTGACATAATCAGGACAATTTCCTTAATTTACAGTATTAAAAGTAAATATATACTTTGTACATAAAATGTGTCCCTCTGTCTGTCGTGTTCTATTATATATTTTATTAAATTCTAGCCTTCAAAGTAAAAGTACGATGTATCTATTTTAATCAGCTGAGTGGAGCACTTTGATTTAAACATTTAACGTTCTTAGGGCAGGAAGGGACCCAGAGTGACACCTTTACATTGATATTTTTGTCCAACCAACAGTTCAAACCAAAAAAGTAACTATTATGTTAAAATCATTTTCAAGCAAAAGCAGCGTGTCCTCACCTTTGAGAAGCTGCTACAATAAAAAAAAAAGTTGTTTTTTAAATATAATTGTGATTAATTGATTGATTGATTATATTATTTTATAATCTAGCAACATATTTTTGCAAATATCCTAATTTCTTCAATAACTTCTCACTGAGGCAGTTGAATAATTTTACCAAATAAAAAGTTAAATTATTTATCAACTGCTTGAGTAAAGGTAATCGCTTACAGCACTGCTGAAAGGTGTTATATCTGCTTCTGTGTCCACAGAAAAAGCTCCCTCTGATGCTGCTGTCCATCAGCATGGCAGAGAGCCTCAAAGACTTTGACGCTGGCTCCTCTATCAGGTGCAAGTTTGATTTTTTTTTTTTTTTTTTTTAAAGTTATCCCTTCTCTCATCAATGTCCTTGACCTCTTGACTTTCAGCTGTGTTCTGCTGTCATGTGTGTAAACTCATGACTTCAAAATAAAGCTGCTGGCTTTCAGTTCTGGATGAAATGAAGAAAGAGGATCCACAGCCCGTCTACAAACTATGAGTGGATTGATTTAAATGTCAGTTATTTATAGTTCTGAGAAGCCAGTCGTGTTGATGTTTAGCTCTTGTTACTCTCTATTCTGTGACCTTTTAAAAATATGGTTCAGGAGGTGTTGACCAAGTGTGTGTGTGTGTGTGTTTATGGCAGGAGGGTGTTGGAGATGTGCTGTTTCATGGAGAAGATGCTAGCGAGCATGCTAGCAGACTTTGAGATGAAAGTGGAGAAGGACGTTCTGGAGCCACTCAACAAATTGAGCGAGGTGAGAATGTCTCTCACAGCGTTACTTCAAACAAAAACTGTGGCCGAGTTTGAAGTCATAACGGTAACAATGAGGAGATACACTGCCATAAAGCAAGGAGCTAAAAGTTACAGGTAGAACCAGAACATGTGAAACAATTCTCATATTAATACTGTAAAAAGTTTTAGTATTGCTTTCCAATCTTAATGTTGATAGATCAACATCAGCATTCTGATAGTATCACACGATTCAAGCTAAAACAGTTGTTCACTTCATTTCATTGGATTGCAGTGCAGCATTAGGTAAATGTGTTATTTTGGCATCCTTCCTGTATATCCATCCAGAAGTGTCTAGCTTACATGTGTTTTTTCTATCAGTGCCTATAATGTGAATAAATCCAAGGACAATTGGCTTAAGCTTCAAAATGTAAAGAAATGAATTGATGTTTGATGACCGTCAAAAGCAAACAAAACCATCGGTAAAAAATTATTATTCTTTCTATATTTTCATATTGAATGCCCGTAACCACTGCCAGACCGGACGAGATATAGCACATTGAAGAAACAGTTATTTTTTGTCATATATTCCAAAGAAAATACTCACACTTTGTCGTGCATTTGACTGAAAACAGGATGATATTTGTCGTCAGAAAAGAAATAAGACTACTTCGTCCACAGGGGGCGCAAAAAAATCTTCAGAAATTAAAAGTTCCTCACATGAGACTGATATAAAACACTCAATATAAAAGGAGTGTGTTCCCAATAAACTGTCTTTGTTTTCCTTACAGGAGGATTTGCCAGAAATTCTGAAGAACAAGAAACAGTTCGCAAAGCTTCACACTGACTGGAACAACGCAAGAATCAGGTAAGCAACAGGCTCAGTCAGGGCTACCTGTGGTACATCACATATACACAATGTAAAAGACATTGGTGTGTGTGTTTAGGAGTCAAGCCAGCACTGGTGCCCAGGCCAAGCAGGATGGACTCAGGGAGGAAGTGGAGGAAGCTTGGAGGAGGTTGGAGAGCATTAAGGTATCAGTGTTTCCTGCTGCAGCATCCATCTGTAATGGTGCAGTTTTGTTTAACAAGACAACAAGACACTGAACCTCTGCCCCCTCTGGGAATCAGAAACCTTTACACCTGAGCTTTCTGTGTTTATGCAGGACCAGTACTCTGCAGATCTGTACCACTTTGCAACTAAAGAGGAAGACTACGCTAACTACTTCATCTGTGTGAGTTGCACTTCTGATAACTTTCTATTTCTTCATCCACGTGTGCAAACAATATAATAACAGATCTATTTCTCAGAAACTATACACAAAGCTGTTGTCTTTGAGGACACAGACCTGTATCTATCGACCCTGCAAACTTTACTTCTCTCTCTCTCTTTTTTAAACCAACATTAGCTTCTCGAGCTGCAAGCAGAATACCACAAACATTCCCATGAGTTTTTGGAAAAAAACATCAGCGAGCTCAAGGAAAACCACAGTCAAAAAGGTAGAGTTATTTGGCACCTCTTTGTACATTTTTTAGCTGCACTGTAATATTTCTACATGTGTTCTTATGCCCTCTGTGTACTTACCTGATTCAACAGGGTCGGCCCTTAGCCTCAACAACCAGAACGTCTACGGGGAACCTCTGCTCTCCCATCTGTCTCTGAGTGAGAGAGAAATCGCTGCACCCATTCAGGAGTGTATTCACATGCTGCTGAGAACAGGCATGAGGGAGGAGGTAGGCCTGACAGGATGAAGCTACGAGTTCACAACAAAACATAACACTCAGATTGAAACAACCTTTTTTTAACCTGAATACACTCTTTCGATCATATTTATTCTTAAGGATTAATTGTTCAAGTGTTTATTTTGCCCCAGACTTCTGACATTTTCTTATTTGAAGAATGTAATGTCTTCTCCCTTTAAAAATTATTATTTTTATTAATTTCTTCAGTGCTGCAAACCAATGCTAGCCGGTTTAAAACTTATTTTTATAAACACATTTTAGTTGTAGATACACATCACTTCACCCATGTGGAATACCTTAAACATTTTAGTAATATTTTCAATGACATTAAAAAACTCTTTAAAAAAGCTTGTAGCTCTATGATACTAACACAGCGGTGCTTTGAGGTAGATGCTAACATGCTTACAATGACAGTGCTTAAATGCTATTTAAAGGAGTTATAATGTTACCTGAGTCTTTTAGCATGCTTACATTAGCTAGCACATTGGACAGCGGAGGATGATGTAATGATGCTACCCTCGGTTTGGCAGATATTTAGTCATAAACTAAA
Source organism: Labrus bergylta (assembly GCF_963930695.1). Classification (NCBI taxonomy): domain Eukaryota; kingdom Metazoa; phylum Chordata; class Actinopteri; order Labriformes; family Labridae; genus Labrus; species Labrus bergylta. The sequence goes on along the minus strand of NC_089215.1, from coordinate 19,334,169 downwards.
GTGTTGCACAATTGAAGTTGATATCTTTAAATGGATATCTCATGACTTACACAATTTCCTTTATAAAAAGTCAAACATCAGTTGTTTAAGCATCACAGTCTAGACCAAGCAGATGGACTGAGCAATCAGCTGACCAAGCAATGTTTCTATTCCTAATAGCTAACAGCTAGCATTGCTAACAGTAAAGTCATTTATGCAGTTTGTGTTTTGGGTAGGCGTAATGTACACACTACAAAATGCAGAGGAAATCCAAAGATGACGTTTGGAAAACAGTAGGACCCCATAAATCAATCCATTTGGGTCATTCGGTATGTAATCACTTTAGTGGTTGGAACATTTTAACTTTACGAGTTTAAATGTAGTGCAGTTGCTATGGCAATTCATATGATTATTTTTGTGTGCGTTAGATAAAATCTCTTACAGACTGTTGATGGGCTGTTAAATATTTTTGGCAAGCACTGCTGTGGTCTTAGTGTCAGCGGTGAATCAGGCCACGACTAAAACCTATATCCACCTGCTCTTTGTATTGGCTGAATTCAAGATGGTTTCTTTTAGAGAGACGCCCTGCTGTCATCCACAGCAAGCCCACTCTCTTTCCATCATGTCCTCATTCCCTTCCTCCCCCTCCTCGTCCTTCAGGGTCTGTTCCGTCTGGCAGCAGCAGCATCAGTGGTGAAGAGGCTGAAAAGTTGTTTGGATCAAGAGAACGTTGACCACAGCGAGTTCAGCATGGACCCTCACGCTGTAGCAGGTAAGAATTTCCTCTTTGTGGATGAATGACTTTCTGTTTTGAACACTCTTCTTTGTTGCTTCCCTGTTCAGCCAGCCAACGCAACTTTCATGGCTCATTCTAACTTCCTGTTTTATTTTGTTTTTGGCTCCAAATAATGCTCATGTTGCAGCTTCCAGTAATGCTCAATGCAGAGTTTCCTGTGTGCAAGAGATTTTTTAAAACAATAGTATAAAAGTTTTTTTATGGGCTATTTTAAGCAACAGTCAGGAAATTAAGTAATTCCCCAACAATATCATGGATTATTAGCCTTTATACCAAAAAAACACAAAAAATGAAAGTAATTAAGTCAACCATTTACATCAGCTTTTTATGAAGCCAATTCATTGATGTGTCTGGATGTGGTATTACAGGAGCTTTGAAGTGTTACCTGCGAGAACTACCTGAACCTCTTATGACATCTGAACTCTACAATGACTGGTTTAAAGCAGCAGGGTCTGTATAATATCTACACTACACATCTTATATTTTTAACCAGGGCTTTAAGTCTGTTTCTTGAGTTTGGCCTCTTTCTTCACAGGGAAAAAGACCTGACAGAGAAACTGGAGCAATTCAGAGTCCTACTGAAGAAACTACCAACAGAAAACTACAACAATCTCAGGTGTTTATGTAGTTTGATTGTTTTCAGAATAACATTATCAAAGGTCCTCATGCATTCCTTTTTTTTTCTGTCTCTAGCATTACTCACTATAGGATACAAACCATGTCTCAAAAGAGTCAGTGTATCTTATTTAAATTTGAGGGGAATTCATTTTTATGTCATATGTTTTATGTTTTATGTTCATGTTAAGTACTTCTTTGTTTAGTAAATGTTAGCATGCTAACCCTTTCAACTAAAATGGTCACTATAGTGAAATGTTAAAAATCATTTTGTTGCCGTAATCGTTTAAAGTATTAGCATATGAAGGTAGACCAAGATTGTGTTAACAAGCTGATGTTAGCAATCTGAGGTAAGCAAGCTGAAGTTAGCAAACTGAAGTTAGCAAGCTGACGTTAGCTAGATGAAGTTAGCAAGCTGATGTTAGCAATCTGAGGTAAGCAAGCTGAAGTTAGCAAACTGAAGTTAGCAAGCTGACATTAGCAATCTGACATTAGCAATCTGATGTAAGCAAGATGAAGTTAGCTAGATGAAGTTAGCAAGCTGACGTTAGCAAGCTGACGTTAGCAAGCTGACGTAAGCAAGATGAAGTTAGCTAGATGAAGTTAGTAAACTGACGTTAGCAATCTGAGGTAAGCAAGCTGAAGTTAGCAAACTGACTTTAGCAAATTGAAGTTAGCATATTGAAGTTAGCGAACTGATGTTAGCAAGCTGAATTTAGCAAGCTTTTGACCTCTTTGCATCTTCATCAACCTTTATTTAAGCCTCGAAAATCATTGAGGTTTCCCTCATTTACAATGATGTCAAGAAACAAAAACAAACAACATTTGCACAATTAAGAACATACAAAATTTGTGTTTCTAAAAAACAATCACACAAGCCCTTGTCAATCTTAATAAGAAAGTCAATCTTTCCATCTCGTCAATCTCTTCAATGATTTTGAGCCAGTGATCTACTGTGGGTGGATCAGTCTGTAACCATTACGGACGATTGCTTTATTTGTATTTTCAACAATTTGAAACATTATTATTATTATTATTATTATTATTATCACATTAACAAACTCTTGTATCAGGTCTACTTGTATTTATTCCCTCTCTGTTCCTGTCAGGTACCTGGTCCAGTTCCTGTCTCTGTTATCTGAGCACCAGGCCGTAAACAAGATGACACCCAGTAACATCGCCATCGTCCTGGGGCCAAACCTACTCTGGCCACAAGTTGAAGGGTGAGAAGTGACCCGCCTTACTCTGTATGTAATATACTACCATGGGGATACTAAAGGGACAACTTCATAAATTCATAAACCAGGCCTGCCAGTGAATCTGCAGATTCAAACGTTAGTTGGCTAGGTTTAAACTTTAAGAAGTGGGGGATTTTGTGCATTAATTCAGCACCAGATTGCATAAGTTCTTCCTGTGGTTAAACCAGAATGTTTTTGGTCTTAAGCGGACAACTGTTATAAAATGTGTATGTTACTGCGGTAACACTGGTTGTATTTCTATGAATAATAACCTCATTGTTTGCCCCACATGTTGTTGTTCTCTTTCTCTTCTCTACCTGTCTGCATCTTTAGAGAAGCTGCTCTGTTTGACATGGCGTCAGCTTCATCAGTCCAAGTGGTGACCGTCATCGAGCCTCTTATTCAGTACAGCTCCAGTCTTTTCCCTGAAGGTAAATAAACACTGATGTACATCAGCATTCAGTCTTTCAGGGGTCATTACTGGTTATTAAAAACAACTGTGATGTTGCTTTTGAATTTTAATTTCCATTGGTTTAATAATATTATTATTTTTATGTTCACATAGAGGACAGCTTAAAGTAGAAAAACATATATGACCTGTGGAGCCTCATTGAAACCTGTATTTCCCCATCTCTATGCTCTTTTATGAAATATTTAGTAAATGATACATTTTTGTTGTTCCTGTAAAGGCCCAAATTAAAACTTTTCTAGTCTTCTGACAACTCAAAGTGCTGTTTACACAGCATGTGATGTCACATTCACGCAATCACACCACAGTGAGACACTGATGGCTGTGCAAAGTGTCCATCAGTGTTAACTAAACACATTCAAACACCGCTGACGCGACAGCTGGATCGATTTGGGGTTCAGTGTCTTACCCAAGGACATGCGTCATGTGGTTAATGGGGATCAAACCCCTTTCCGGTTGAGAGATGACTGACTCTACCACTACCACAAAGGCATGGGGGCGGCTGCTGCTGCACCCACTATCGAAACCTCTAAACATTACTTGAAACTAAAAGTCATTTCACAAGAAATGACTGCTGTATCTAGGTCAAATGTTGTCTGTTTTTGGAGCTTTGATACACTTATTCTTGTTGTGTTTTGGGTTAGCTGTATCCTTTGAGGTCCCAGAAGTTCCAGGAGTACCAGATGTGACGCTGCCAGCTCCCGTTGCTCAGACTCTGTCCTCGGAAAAGGAGAAATTGAGCAGAACAGTCTCCTCCTCTTCGTCTACAGCTTCCTCCTGCTCCACATATCACCTCCCTCTCTCAAAGTCAAACAGGTAGTAAACCTCTCTCTGAGAACCATTATGCAAACGCAATCACAGTGCTTCCTCAAATCAAGAACAAATACTGCATTACATAATATATGGTTGTTAAGCCGCCCAGGTTTTTTTTTTTAAACTAGTGGCTCCTTTTGGCAGCAAGAAATAACTCTATTTTTCCCTCATTACAGTGATTTCACTGAAACTTGAACATTTTTCTATTTTTCCTCCATCAGCTCAGCCTCTCAGGACAGCGGCATTTTCTGCCTGGTGAAATCTGGCTCTGTGAGTCGCGGTGGCACCTCCACCTGGTCCAGCCCTGCAGCTGAGACACCGGCCTCAAGTCATCCAAACGCAACATCCAGCAGCTCACCACTGTTTAATGCCAGCCCTGTTGTTTTCCCAAACACTTTTGATGCCTGTAGCTCCACAGCAAACCTTCCTAAAGCTTCAGGAGCTGCACCAAACCCAGGTCAGGTCAGGAGTCCTACACAGAGGCAGAGCTCAGATCAAGGCCAGCTGGATCCAATTTTAGAGGCACCGCCTCATTCTCCAAGAGCCAGTGTAAAGATCACCTCACCATATAAACGTAAGTCCACTGTGCCCAGTGGCTTAGACACTGACTTATGCTATTACACAAGGCGCTCAGTCACGTTAGTACAACACTCTTATTCATTGTTTTGACTTTGGGAACTCCCAGGAGAGAGATTATATATAAATTAAAAGCAAAATTAAAGCGGCAGTTGATGAATTATTGTGACTTTTAAGTTCTGAAAACAAGTTTCACCAAACACAAAAAGAGCTTAGCTTTACCCACAATGCAAATGGACTGATCACGTTTACAACACAGACTGAGTCTCACACCCAATGCTACCATAACTGGTATTACATCACTACGACATAATCAGTGTTGTTTTATCAGATTCCAGGAAGTCCCTTTGGGGGGAAGGAAAATGAAATCAATCTTTATTTTCACAGGTTTAATAGTTCTCTGTGTTACACATAAAGTAATCGTCTTGAGAATTGCTTTTTGCTGAGATGTATTTTCTTAATGGTGCCCCGACATATACGGTGGTCACAAGCATGTCTGATTACTGAAACGTCTCTTTCTATTGTGTCAAGTTGTCCTGTACAGATTCTTTACTTCTATCTGTTTCCTCTCACAAAGTCAAAACGGGGCCTTGTCAGGTCTTGGTGCTCTTATTGTAATAACCAGGAAGTACACAGGAAACAGGAAGTCTCAGACCACTGACCAAAATATCATCCTTTCCGGTTGTGCGTCATCTCTCTGCTGTTGTAACTGAAATACTTTCCCGTATAAGTCTTCTTCTCCTGATCTGTTCATCTGACTGAAAAACTGATTTCCAAACAAACTTTTTTGTTGTTTTGTTGACTGTACGTCTTTATGTCTTTTGCTTAATGAGAACCGTCCTGCGTATTTTACTTTCACACCCACTGCCACTCGAGCAAATTCATAGACTTAATAAATTAAGTTGATTTGGCCTCTTAGTTTCAAAGTCAATGGGGAAATACCTTGAACCTGCATTCCCACTGATGGCCAACAGGGGGTTACTTTTTTTTCCCATAAAATAAATGAATGATCTAAATCTTACAGAAAATGATCAGACGTCTGATATGATTTACTACCTCAGTAAACATTCACATAACGAGCTTGTGTTCTCAATCAATTGTTTAAAGTCACCTTCAGTACATCATGACACTTACTAAGGAAATGATGGTCCCAGATAAAGTATAATACACAATACGGTATGGTATGTCTCTGGGCCTGGCTATGTTGTGGTTGACAAGCTGCAAACCAACACCACCTGTCAACAAGAATCATAGTGTAACAGACGCATGTGGAACTTGTGTCCAAATATACTTACAGAAACCTGTAAGGTACCTGCAAAATGTCAAACTCAAAGCTTCAGAATAGTCGTAACAGACACCTGGATTTATTCATGTTTCTGAGGTCACTATTTTGACAGTTTTAAACAACATTTGGCAATAACTAGATCATTTATTTCAGTGGTACTCAGCCTTGTTAGACTTAAGAGCCACATTGACCAAAAACGATTTCTGCAGGAGCCACAATCAAAAAACCTCTTTCTTTCCTGAAGTATGAGTGGGAAACACAGTGACATGACTTGCAAAGAATAAGTTCTGCTGACAATGTTTCCCTTTTTTAAATAATGACTTTGGACTTAAAAGAGCCACAACTAGTCCCAAATGAGCCACATGTGGCTCGAGAGCCTCGGGTTGAGTATCACTGATTTATTTGATTATGTAGCTTGTATTAGCCACTGTGGGCTATGGTCATCCTTTATCTATATATTATTTGAGTTAGGGTGTGCTTTGTTAGGTATGATCTTAACTTTTACCTTTACATTTTTAAAAGGAAGATTTTGATGTTTTTTATTCAAAGCTTTGTGGTCAAGCTTGAACTAAGATAATCTTTTAATTTATTAAATATAGAATAATTACATGTACAATCCAGTATACATTACACTTTATTTGTTTTTTCGTGGCTTCTTTCTTCACAGTTACACAGATAGCGTGTACTGAAGAAGACTGTCTTGAATTAAAACACTTTTCTTATTCTGGTTGTTCTCAAGACACTCACTTGTAATCCTGTCGTCTTCTTTTTCTCATCCTCCAGCAAAAAGATCTTTCAACATGAACAAACCCCTCCAGCCAAACGAGCAGTTGACAGTTCATTACTCTAAACCCAGAGTGCCGGCACCTGCGCCTCCCAGCACAGCCCCAGTCGCTGCAGAGACAAGGACCCAGCCGCCGACGCCAGCACCCAGAGGTCAGAACCTCAGCCTCAAAAAGCCTCCTCAGAAAAAGCCTGGACTGAAAGCCCCGAACTGCCCGCCACCCCTTCCTCCGCCATCACAGGCGAAAGGGGTTCCCTCGATAGTACAGTGAGAAATATGACGCAAATGATGTTACCTTTGGTAAAAGTGTTAATCATACTATGTTTCCAATGGCTACAGGGGCTACAAGTGTAACACAGCAAGTTTCTGATGATGAGGGAATGCTAGCTCTGAACAGGAAGGAGACCCAATGATCATTGTGGGCAGCATCAAAATACTATTTAACAGAGGCCCTGAGCAGACATGCATCCATACCTTTTATTTATTCAATGTTCCCGGTATATCGAGTTATCCATCCAGTCCTGACTTTCATCGAGATAAAGCCTCCATTTTCTTGTTTAGGATTAGGATACTTGAAAAAAACATGCCAGCAGAGGGCTGGATTCAGCCTGAATTTAAGTAGGAAAATAAAGTAGAAATAAAACAAGGTAGATGATATTCTAAAACATCTTTAAAATATTTATTTTGTAGGGCGCCGGAAGCCTAGTGGTTAGTGTGCACCCCATGTACGTAGGCTGTAGTCCTCCAGGCGGGCGGCCTGGGCTCTAATCCAACCTGTGGCTCCTTTCCTGCATGTCATTCCCCACTCTCTCTCTAGCCACATTTCCACTGTCCTAACTCTAAATAAAAGCATAAAAACCCCATATTTAAAAAATGTACTCTATATATATATATATATATATATATATATATATATATACACACAGAGAGAGAGATTGCATTAGAAGGCTGTTGTGATTCAGTTACAAAGTATATGAGGTAAATATTAGTGTATGAAAGAATGAATGGAAGATTTGGTACATATAAAATATAGCATCAACTAGCATCTTTATCAAACACTGATTAATGACTCAGTGGAAGCAGCTGTGAGGCTCTTTCTGTTTGTGTGGATTTCGGGCCCCCTGTGTACAAATATGCATCGTGAAGTCCCCTTGGGAGTCAGGATTTGGTAATCCTTAAAAGTCTGTACCAGGGCGCTGGATAGCCTAACGGTTATGACGCCATCCCCATGTACAGAGGCTTTAGTCCTCATTGCAGCGGCTGTGGTTTCGAATCTGACCTCGATCATTTGCTGCACGTCATCATCCCCCACACTCTCCTCCCAACATTTCCCCGTCTCTTTTCAGCTGTCCTTTCTAATAAAGCCAAAAAGGTCCCACAAATAACTTTAACCTATCCAGTTTTTCTTTGAACAACGGGCATAAAAGTGAGCTGGATTACCTGATCCTTGCTAGAAACAAAGCGGACAACCAAATCTGGATGAATTTAATCTGTGTTCAACCTTAAATATGACGGATGATAAATTGAGATTTTGAGAAAACAACCAAGAAGTTGCTTGTATTCAAAGGAGAATATGTATATATGTATAGATGAATGCCTGCTTTGGCCTATATTAGTGTTATGGTACTGCTCCCTACTCTGGAGTTACCTCTAAATAAACAAGGTTTTATAGCCTGCTAGGTTACAGGAATCGTAAAGTTTGATACTTTTCTGGATATCTGTTTGAATTGAGGTGTTGCAGCTTGGTCAGGTTATGGTGTACCAATATTTCTGTAACCACTATTATTTATTTATTCTTTGGTACTGATGTCTGATGTATTTCATAGAATGCAAAGGTGATGTCAGAGAAATCAAACTTTCTGGATTTAAAAGATACATAATAAATGAATCCAACCATCCATAATTGCTCTCCACTGCATGTTCGTGGTGTTTCTTTCTGTGTATTTTCTGTGAATCTACATAATTAAAATAATGTTTAGTATAGGGACACAACAAATTCCAATAATCTAATATAAAGACAAAACGTTGCACACACTTCTTGGTCTTCCTCTGAGGATTTTCTGTGGAATATACGTTTAAATCGAACCTGAAAAACGATGCAAATAAATGAGCATTCAACTAAAATATCTTTATTGTCAGTTTCAGCATAGTGTATCATTGGTCATGACTGCAGCATAAGGATGTGGATTGCACTGTGTACTGCAGGTGCTCATACTAGTACAAATAGCACACAAGAACATATTAGTAGGAGGTCATTTAAAATCTTCATTTACAGCTGTATAAAAGATCAAATATAGGACGATTCTTCTATAAAAATAATACAGGAGTCAGACTTCATTATCATGAAAGGTGCACAGAGTATTTATAATGGAGGTCTGCAGCATACAATGAGCAAAGGTTCAGTCTTAAGTTGCTACAAGCACAAACAGGTATGACTTGACATCTTCCCTCGATCCATGAAGAGCGAGATGTTTGCATTTCTCTGGTGTATCTAGCGAAGTCTGAGATAACAGGCGTCTCGTGTTCCTTCCCTTTTTTTTGTTTCTTGGTAGTGTATTCCTGAGCGAAAAGTTGACGAAGATTGTAGTGATGTCAGAAGTTTCTTATAAGGTTACTTTTTTTTTTGAATCCCCACTTCTCACTGTTCTCAACTGTAGCAACTGGACCTGCAACAAGAATCCTCCGTCCTGTTGAAAACTGAAGCCAACGCTGCAGTTTCTCGAGTGTCCACTTGAGGCTGGCTCCAAAAGACTCAGAAGTCCTGTATACACCCCATATTGAAATGTCCGTTTTGACAGCAGAAATTAACATGTTAATAATCAGAGTTGTGGAAAATTAAGGGCGTGACAGATCTGACTGCAAGTTGCCATGTTGTAGCAGTTTGACAGGAGGCTTAAGGCCCGCCTCAGCTCCAGCTCTTTGCCTGTCTGTAGGTTGAACGAAAGTTTGACAGAGTCAGCATTTCAGTTAAGGATAGCTTTCCAAAACCGCCCTTCACAAACCTATGGATGATGTCACTCAGGCTCGTGCTCGTTTATTTACAGTCCATGGAGGAAGCGATGAAGTGTTGACTTTAAAGTGAGGAATAAGGTTTGTAACTTCTGCATTTACTAAAGTTTGTGTTTCCTTGGAGACAACTTAAACCTCGTTGTCTTGCACGCCCTCACTTTCCATGCCTCCTTTTTGTTTGAGTCATTTTTTTCAAGCCCAGTCCTTTAGGAAATAAGCATTCTGCCCCGTTCTGTGCAGCGTTAGGAAACATGCAGCATCAAGTCTTTTTTTTTAACTTCTTTCAGATACATTCATCAACAGCTTTGCATCAAAACTGCAAATCCTTAAAGCATGGGCGTATAAAGTAAAAGATCCGCTTTAAGCACGGGGTATAGTTCTAATGATCATCCAGTCAAAAGAGCCAGCCTCATTGACCATTAAAAAAAACGATTTTGGGAATTTCTTAAAGACCAAACATCAGAGAAGATTTGTTTAAAGTTAAGTGTTGAGTGTTTGCTTTGTTTAGACTTTAATTTCATCCTCATCGTCCATGTAGTTGTAGGAGATATTTTTCCTGGGCTGGCTGATGATCATCGTCTCAGGATCTTTCGCCTCAATCCTGCTCTGTCCCTTTAAGGGTCTGATGCCATAGTGGCGAGCAAGCACATCTGTAGCACTCTGGAAGCGCTCACTCTCCATCCCCATCCCCAACTTCACTCTTTCAGGAGACCCTATCACCACATCAGGGACTGTAACTGAAAGCCCGACTCTGCTCACCTCCATCACACTCTCCTCCTCTTCTACTTCCCATTCGGCGTCGTGCGGGCTCTTTCTGTCCCCGCAGTCCTCCCTCAGGAGGGAATCCACGTATGAGATAGTAGCTGAGTCCATCTCTGATCCCTCATTGGTCAGCCCACACGCTGATCCCGCCTCCTCTCCCTCCCAGGCATGGCCGGGGTCCTCCAGGTGGCTGTCAATCAGGCCGAACACCTCGCTCATGAGGGAGGGACCGAGGTCAAAGGTGAAGGTGAAGTTATCCAAGGAGGTGAGTGAGGGAAGGGAGTCAGAGTAAGCAGTTGCTGGTTTAGCGTCACAGCTCAAGACGGAGGAGGAGCAGGTGGATAAGATGGCATCAGTGGGGTCAGTTAGAGAGCCGCGGTGGATGTTGGGGGGGCGGCAGGTAGGGAGGGAGATGGAAGGCTGCTGACGCTCGGAGCGGGAGAGCCGAGGCAGAGTGACAAAACCAGAGTCCAGACCTGAGGAGCAGAAAATCCTGTTAATACATGAAGTTCAGGAGGAATAATTCAGTCTAAATATATTGTCTTTTCATCATCCTTTAAGGTAAACCTGCCTACTTCCTCTGCAGTTAAAACAAAAGCTTCTTTTCAGTCTTGTATCTGTCCGTTCTTGAATTCTGAGACAGTTGCCTGCTAGTTTCACTGTGACAACAAAAGTTTTCAAAGTGAAAAGTGCTTATGATTAATCTTTGGTCAGACCCAGATTAGTTGTTCCCCTTGCTTCAATTCTCTTTGTGTCCGAAATCACACACACATTCCTTACTCCCTACATAGTGAGTGCACTCATTCAGCACAATGAAATCATTTTGGACACTATATCTCTCACCGGCCGCAATTACGTCATTGCTGTCACACAACTACACCTTGCAGCTTAACTCAGGCCGAGGATCGTATTATAAAGATAAATAACGTTTATATAACGTATTTTCACAAAACAAAGAAATATAACACATACAGACAAGGCACTGAATTTGTATTTATAAAGACACATATCTTCACACTGAAACTCATTTATTTGTGCATACTGACTGTGGTTTTGTGCCTGTCAACGTTACTCCGCTGAGAATCCTTCAATATTTATTAAAACAGCTCCTGGACGTCTGTAAAAATGCCTCCGAATATAAATGTTTTTGTGTTTTTGTGTCCATGCTGGTCGCTCTCCTCTTCATCTTTAAGAGTCAAAAGCCACTTTATGAACTACAATGCATGATGGTACGTATTGATTTTATCGTGACCATTGGTTGTACACTACTTTTCACAGTGCATTGTGGGATATAATGAGTGTGCACTGTATAGGGTATGATAATGCTCACTCAAAGTTCGGACATCACTACAAAATGGTGAATTCACTATATAGTGGACCATGTAATGAGTAGTGTGTGTTTTCAGACACAGCCTCTGTATTCTTAGTTATGCAAAGTGACTGTTGGCTTCATATCAAACTCGACAGAAATGAGGATGGCATTAACCTTTTTTATCTTACTCACAGAATATTATTCATTTACTTTGGAGAGAAACAAAAATCAGGAAAAACCCACACACTGAGCTTAAGACCAACAAAAGATACGGGGAGATT